>NC_057727.1:33251278-33364664 GCF_004010195.1 Chiloscyllium plagiosum | reverse complement strand
ACCTTACCATTAAGTGTATAAGTCCTGCTAAGATTTGCTTTCTCAAAATGCAGCACCTCGCATTTATCTGAATTAAACTCCATCTGCCGCTTCTCAGCCCATTGGCCCATCTGGTCAAGATCCTGTTGTAATTGGAGGTAACCCTCTTTGATGTCCACGACACCTCCAATTTTGGTGTCATCTGCAAACTTACTAACAGTACGTCTTATGCTCACATCCAAATTATTTATGTAAATGACAAAAAGTAGAGGGCCCAGCACCGATCCTTGTGGCACTCCACTGGTCACAGGCCTCCAGTCTGAAAAACAACCCTCCACCACCACCCTCTGTCTTCTACCTTTGAGCCAGTTCTGTATCCAAATGGCGAATTCTCCCTGTATTCCATGAGATCTAACCTTGCTAATCAGTCTCCTATGGGGAACCTTGTCGAACGCCTTACTGAAGTCCATATACATTGCATCTACTCCTCTGCCCTCATCAATCTTCTTTGTTATTTCTTCAAAAAACTCAATCAAGTTTGTGAGACATGATTTCCCACGCACAAAGCCATGTTGACTATCCCTAATCAGTCCTTGCCTTTCCAAATACATATACATCCTGCCCCTCAGGATTCCCTCTAACAACTTGCCCACCAATGAGGTCAGGCTCACCGGTCTATAATTCCTTGGCTTGTCTTTACCGCCCTTCTTAAACAGAGGCACCACGTTTGCCAACTCCCAGTCTTCCGGCACCTCACCTGTGACTATCGATGATACAAATGATGTGATGGCCCAGCAATCACTTCTCTAGCTTCCCACAGAGATCTCGGGTACACCTGATCAGGTCCTGGGGATTTATCCACTTTTAACCGTTTCAAGACATCCAGCACTTCCTCCTCTGTAATCTGGACATTTTGCAAGATGTCACCATCTATTTCCCTACAGTCTATATCATCCATATCCTTTTCCACAGTAAATACTGATGTAAAATATTCATTTAGTATCTCCCCCATTTTCTGTGGCTCCACACCAAGGCCGCCTTGCTGATCTTTGAGGGGCCTTATTCTCTCCCTAGTTACCCTTTTGTCTGTGGCCAATCAGGTAACCTGTACCTGCTCACATGCCATTTGTACAAAGATGGAAGGATGAGCCTGCAAATTCTGGCCCATGTATATCCAGGCCACATGATATATCTACTGCTGTGCCTCACATTGTACTCTACTGCCTGCCCAATGGCTTCTCTCACTTAGAGACATTAATTGTTGCTATCATGAGAGCCATATTGATCCAATGCCACCATTCTAATCGCCCTGGTGGTGCAGAGATAGTCATTGATTCAGTTCCTGCAGTCAACCCAGGTGTGCCTAGGACCCAGTGCCTGCTAACCTCTGCAATAATGTCTGTCCAGACTTCCTTTCATGGTCAGGAGAGACTTTTATTGCTGTTAGTAAGGGAAGAGCAACTCTCATTGTTCTCAGACATTTTTGATAGAAAATGTCATGTGGTGTCATGCTTTGTCTGATTTGAGACATTTGTCAGTTGAGCATGGAGAGCTTAATGATACTTCAGATATCAGTAGCAGAGGGGAAGGCTGGAACCACAGTGTTACCTCAAGGTTTCCTGTAAGCTGTTCCCACACAGATACTGTTGACTTGGAGGCATTGAATACATGGCTTGGCGTTGCTTAAAATTCATGTCCAGACCTCTAGTGGTAATGGTAAGTCGGTAACTCCTTACCCATCCCCCCCACCTTGCAATTGATCAGGCCTGTTCCTACCAACGTTTTACTGGACCGCTGCCTTCTAATCACAGTCAGGGAGCCGTTCCTACTGCAACTGGAAGGTCCACGCACTTTCAGATCTATCAGTCGGACTTGTGCCTGAGGCTCAACTTCATTTATTTTGTTTTCATGAAGCTAATACACAAGAGTGGCCTAGAACCTCAAGAGTCTTGCGCTAAACCATCCACTTGTCCTTACTTCAAATTACTGTGTGCTTTAGGGTCAGAGATCGACAGGTCAAAAAGGCCCTTCAGCCCATCGAATCTGCGCCAGTCAAAATTAACCATCTAATATTCAAATCCCATTTTCCAGCAATGGGCCCATAGCCTTCTATACCTTGGCATTGCCGGTACCCATCTAAATACTTGGTAAATGTTGTGAGGGTTCCTGCCCTTACCACTCACACAAGCAGTGAGTTCCAAATCCAGCACCCTCTGGGTAAAAACATTTTCTCTCACATCTCCTGTAAACCTTCTGTCTTCACTTTAAATCTACGTCCCAGGGTCATTAATGTCTCCATTAAGGGAAAACATTTCTTCCTGTCTGCTCAAGCTATGCCCCTCTAATTTTTTTACATCTCAATCATGTATCCTCTGTTCTAAGGAACCTAACCCCATTCTGTCCAATCTCTTTTTGTAACTGCAACTCTCCAGCCCAGGCATCATCTTGGCAAATCTCTTTGTGTACCCTCTCCAGTACGATCATATCCTTCCTATAATATAGATTCCAAAATTGCACACAATACTTTAACTGTGGCTTAACCAATGTATTATACATTTCCAGCAATAATCTCCCTGCTATGAAACCCTATGCCTCAACTATTAAAGGAAAGTATACCATATGCCTCCTTAACCACTTTATCTACCATCCCTAATACCTCAAGGAACTGGTGTACATGCATATCAAGATCCTTTTGATCCTCAGTGCTTATCACTGGGTTCTACCATTCATCATGTATTCCCTTGCCTTGTTTGTCCTGCCCAAGTGCATCACCCCACACTTATCCAGATTGAATTACATTTGCTGCTAATCAGCCTATCTGACCAGCCCATCTATATCCTTCCGTACTCCAGGGCTATCTTCCTCACTATTCATTACCCACCAACTTTTACATCGTCTGCAAATTGATCAACGTCCTGCAATCAATGCTAAACCTCAACTCTCTTACATCCAAATTTGTGCACAAATATCAGTGAGTAGCCTAGCCTTTTTGTTACGTAAACAGGCAACTCTGAGCCATGACACTACATAGATCACAATTTGCGTTTAATCTTCATTGTCATCTTTAAAGTAAGTAATTACTGGGTTATTTTCACCGTTTCCAAAAATAACAACCAATGGAATTTACATGATGTCTTTATTGTAACTTTGCAATTAGATTACAGGCAGCTCATTTCATTGAAACCAATTGCACAATTTTTGATCCTTATGGTTCTTTACATTTCTTTTCAAAAGTTGTACTTGTTTGGACCACGTTTTGGAAGACCATCAAACCACCTCAACACCCAGAGTTGAAGCATCTTGGAACCATCCATCAGCCATTCTCTGGACAGAACAAGACCTTTTGGATCTTGAACACCTGGACTTAGCTGTAGCAGAATATACCCAGAGCAGGCCACCATCTATCTATTCCAATGTTTATGTATCACAGGATGGTGAGGCACTTGCAGATAGTGAAACTGAATGGAACACACTTCATGGAAATATGGATTTTGGAATATCAGAACAAGATATTGATTATTATTTTGCTAGCATTTCCAGAAGGCATAGCTTTCGCCAAAATATTCTCCCATTTCATCCATTTATGGTCGTGGGTGAAACCAGAGTGTAAGTTGGGATGAAAGTGTGAAAATGGTGATTCAAGTGTTTTGAATTATGTTTTTGCCAATGGGAGGATACTGTATGTAATTATTAAATATACGTTATATGCAGCTAGTCAAGAGATGATTACTATTTAGTTCTGTGTTTACACTACACATCTATCTTTGTTTTATACAAATTAATTTTGCAAATTTAAAAGCTGAGAATTCAATTTTGAGTTTATGTAAGGAATAGTAGTTTTAAGAATCCTAGAATCAGAATGCGAAGGAAATGTGATTCTTGTTGCTTTTTTAAAAATATAAACAATTTTTAGCAACAAACAGGAATATTAAAATAATCGTTTGTTCCAGATCTCCTTTCTGATGCTTTGGCTGGACAGCTGAAGGCTCCCAAGATCAGCCAGAGATTTCCACTCTGTGTACTAGCTGTTTGTCATTGGTCCTCCAGGACTAATAAACTGCTCTCACCTGTTATAGGCCATATACCTTTCCTATCTATTTATCTATAATTAAAAATATACAAAAGCTAATGAAATTAATTTTAACCTAAATTGAGTAGGGCACTGTCTACCATAGGAATTGATTAGATATTATAATTAGCAGGATTCCATTGAGGAATAGCCTGAGGGGCCTATTTAAGAGCAAAGCATTATAACTTCATTTCACCAGTAAGACTATTCTTAAACCAGTTTTATATAAAACTGTGACCATCACCACTGAGAAGGACCACCATCTTCAGTTTCCCCTCTGTCCATAAGCTATCCTGATTTGGAACTAAATTGCTACTGTTGCAGTCAAAATCCTGGGACTCCCTTCCCAATAACATTTTACATGTATCTACACTTGAAGGACTGTAACGATTCAAGAAAGCAGCTCTCAGGAGGAACAGGGATGGGACAATAAATACTGGCCTAGCCAATCACATCCATACCCCACATACAAATTAAGTGAAAATCTGTACCAATCAAGATTCTGTTAATTTATTCTCCCTCTGCCTGCAAACTTAAAATGGATGTCAAGTTTTCATCCAGCATTTCTATACTCGATGAATGAGGTGTGATTTTTGCATCTATTTATGAAAGGAGTGTGATTTATGCATATATTTGTTATTTTTTAGGTGTTTGGATTTTAAGGTAGTGTCATCTGAGTGGTGGTCTATTTGTCTGAAGGAATTTCATGCATAACGAAAGCAGTCGTTTTCGAACCATGGTTTTAAACTAGTATGTGAAAGAGAGATGACTGAAGGCCTTCTGACAAGTTAATGAAATTTTTTTATATTGTGGAGTTTTAGAACAGGAGAGAGACGACATTGAAGTACATTAGCTCATTTTGGGTTTAGAATAATCAAGGATTGATATTTTAGATTAGAAAGTGTTTTATTTGGTTGAGGAAAACCTGACTGGAGTCAGATATAAGGATAGTTTCTCCCAGAAAACAAGATAGTTCAGACCAGTTAAGGAGATAAGTGTAAGGATTATAGTTTGCAAAAACATTCAGACCATGTGTGTTTGGTTAGAAGTCTGCATTGCTTATTCAAGATTTGGAGGTGCCGGTGTTAGACTGGGGTGGACAAAATTAAAAATCCCACAACACCAGGCTATGGTCCAACAGGTTTATTTGAAGACACTAATGTTCGAGGTGCTGCTCCTTCATCAGGTGGTTGTGAAGCAGGACCATAACACACAGAATTTATAGCAAAAGGTTACAGTGTCATGCAGCTGAAATGATAAACCTAGGTAGGTTGAAATGATGAAGGAGCAGTGCTTCGAAAGCTATGCCTCCAAATAAACCTGTTGGACTATAACCGGTGTGTGATTTTTAACTTTGCTTCTTCAAAGCTGTGAAAGTTGAAGATCTCAGCTGTGGAAAAGGACTCCACTGTCTCTAGGACCAGACTTGAAAAGAAGCAGTCAAGCTACAAATCTGATAGAAATATTTCTCTGCATTTTGATTAAATGTAAAGTGAAAGTATTGTGAGTAGATGGAATTTTGTTTTTCTGGAACTGCATTATGTAGGGAGCTTAATATGCTTTGTTTCATTTTTATTTCTTTTGCATAATAAACTATGTTTTATTGCTAAAATCAAATCTGTAGCTTGCTGTGCTTATGTTTTAATATAGGACCACCAGGTTAATTTAAATAAAAAACAAAGTATGATCAATCAAACCAGATTTCATTCTTGGACCTGACTTGGCAAGTTCTAACACCAGCTGGGATCATTGCATTGTATTTCCAATATCTATTTTCCTCGTGTTTCAATGCCGTAAATTCAATTTTGAATTTCTGTGGTCACACCTATGGTACCATAATAGACTCTGTTCAGATCCATTACGTTACACATATTCACCAGATTTCTGGAAGTGCGGTTTTCCATTTTCACTTTTAGTGATTGCTATCAATTATTATCCATCTTCAAAATGTCTCCACCTTCTACATAGAATGTTTTCAAAAGCCTCATGTATTGCAAAATATTGGTTTAGGTTAACCATTGCTTTCTGACCCTTCAAAATACTATTGAACTTCCAAGACCTGAAAACATAATCTATGCAATTCTCCAAGCTCTTGGGACTGCCAACTCCAGATATGATTCTCAAGTCTAGATGAAGGCTTTGTGGACATATCTTAGTGACTTCGCCATGTGGAGAGGTTGGGGTGTGCTGTGATGGTGTTGTGAGCAATGCTGTTGGATCTCCTTGTTCATGGTAGGCAGAGGGGAGATGCCAGAAAAAGTGCAGTACAAAAAGTCCTCAATAGCCTAACAGGCAAAGGAAGACTGTGTCTTACTGATTAAACAACTCATTGGAGGAGGTGGTTCCACAAATATCCCCATCCCCAGTAATGGAAGAGCCCAGCACAAAGGTAAGGCTGAAATGTTCACAGCAACCTTCAGCCAGAAGTGCCCAGTGGATGATCTACCTTGGCCTCCTCCAGTCGTCCCCAGCATTACTGACACCATCTTCACTCAATTTGATTAACTCCACCTGATATCAAGAAACGGTTGGAGACACTGAATACTGCAAAAGCTATGGGCCATGACAACATTCCAGCAATAGTACTGAAGACGTGTGCTCCAGAACTTGTCTCTCTCCTAGCCAAGCTGTTTCAGTACAGCTACAACACTGGCATCTGTCCGACAATGTGGAACATTGCCCAAGCATATCCAGGCCATAAAAAGCAGGGCAAAACTCGGCCAATTACCGCCTCATCTATCTACTCCATCATCAGTAAAGTGATGGAAGATGTCATCAACAGTACTATCAAGCAGCACCTGCTCAGCAACAACTTGCTCAATGATGCCCAGTTTGGGTTCCACTCAGCTTCTGACCTCATTAGAGTTTTGGTTCAAACGTGGACAAAAGAGCTGAGGTAAGAGTGACAGCCCTTGACATCAAGGCTGCATTCAACTGAATGTGGCACCAAGGAACCCTAGCAAAATGGAATCATTTGGAATCAGGGGGCAAAACCTCTGGTGGTCAGAGTCATACCCGACACATTGGAAGAAGGTCGTGGTTGTTAGAAGTCATTCGTCTCAGCTGCAGGAGTTCCCCAGGGTAGTGACCTAGGCCCAACCATCTTCAGCAGCTTTATCAATGACTTTCCCTCCAACATAAGGTCAGAAGTGGAGATGTTTGCTGACATTGTAAAACATTCAGCACCATTTGTGACTCCTCAGATACAGAAGCAGTTCATGTTCGAATGCAACAAGTTCTAGACAATATCCAGGCTTGTGCCAATAAGTGGCAAGTAACCTTCATGCCACACAAATGCAAGGCTATGTCCATCACCAATAAGAAGTAACAAAGAGGATTGATGAGGGAAGAGAGGTGGACATGATCTATATGGACTTCAATAACGTGTTTGACATGATTGCTTATGGGAGACTGGTTGGCAAAGTTAAATCACATGAAATACAGGGAGAACTAGCCACTTGGATACAGAACTGGCTTGAAGGTAGAAGACAGAGGGTAGTGTTGGAGAGTTGCCTTTTGGATTGGAGGCTTGTGACCAGTGGAGTGCCACAACGATCGATGCTGGGTTCACTGCCTTTCATCATTTTTATCAATAGTTTGGATGTGAACATAGGAGATATAGTTAGTAAGTTTGCAGATGACACCAAAATTGGAGGTGTAGCGGACAGCGAAGAAGGTTACCTCAGATTACAACAAGATCTTGATCAGATGGACCAGTGAGCTGGGCAGTAGCAGATAACATTAGTTTAGATAAATGTGAAGTGCTACATTTAGGAAAGACAAATCAGGACAGGAGTTATACACATTATGGTAAGGTCCTGGGCAGGTGTTGCTGAACAAAGAGACCTTGGTGTGCAGGTTCGTAGTTCCTTGAAAGTGGAGTCACAGGTAAATAGGATGGTGAAGAAGAGACAGGCAGAATAGGCTGGGGCTTTTTTCCCAACTACGCGAAAGTGAGGACTGTAGCTGCTGGAGATTAGAGTCGAGAGTGTGGGTGCTGGAAAAGCACAGCTGGTCAGGCAGCATCTGAGGAGCAGGAGAATTGACGTTTCGGGCAAAAGTCCTTCAACGGGAATGAGGCTGTTAGTCGAGGGGGTGGAGAGATAAATGGGAGGGTGGGTGGGGCTGGGGGGAAGGTAGATTAGAGTGCAATAGGTGGATGGAGGTGGGGGTAATGGTGACAGATTGGAGAAGAAGGTGGAACGGAGGGGTCAGAAGAAAGATGGATAGTAGGACAGGTCATGAGGATGATGCTGAGTTGCAAAGTTGGAACTAAGATAAGATGGGGGAAGGGGAAATGAGGAAACTGGTGAAATCCACAGTGATGCTGTGGGGTTGGAGGGTCCCAAGGTGGAAGATGAGGGTGACCTTGTAGAGGTTTATGAAATCATGAAGGGCATGGATTGGATAAATGGACAAAGTCTTTTCCCTGGAGTAGGGTTGTCCAAAGCTAGAGGGCATAGGTTTAACGTGAGAGGGGAAAGATTTAAAAGGGACCTAAGGGGCACCTTTTTCATGCAGAAGGCGGTACATGTATGGAATGAGCTGCCAAAGGAAGTGGTGGAGGCTGGTAAAATTACAACATTTAAAAGGCATCTGGATGGGTATATGAATAGGAAAGGTTTAGATGAATATGGACCAAATGCTGGCAAATGGGACTAGATTAGATTAGGATACCTGGTCGGCATGGACAAGCTGGACCGAAGTGTCTGTTTCTGTGCTATACAAATCTGACTCTAAGAGACAATCTAATCACTGTCCCTTGACATTCAGTGGCGTTACTATCACTGAATCCCCCATGATCAACAGCTGGAAGTTATCATTGATCAGAAACTCAACTGAACTCACCATAGAAACACAGTGGCTACAAGAGCAGGTCAAAGGCTAGGAATACTGTGACGAGTAACTCACTTCCTGAAACCCCAAAGCCTATCCACCATCTACAAGCACAAGTCAGGAGTGTAATTGAATACTCCCCACTTGCCTGGATGGGCGCAGCTCCAACAACACTCAAGAAGCTTGACACCATTCAGAGCAAAGCAGCCTAATTGATTGGCACCACATCCACAAGCATCCACTCCTTCCACCACCCATGCTCAGTAGCAGCAGTGTGTACCATCTCCAAGATGCACTGCAGAAATTCACACAGCATGTTCTAAACCCATGACCACTTCCATCTAGAAGGACAAGGGCAGCAGATATATAGGAACATCACCACCTTCAAGTCACTCACTACCCTGACTTGGAAACATATCAGTGTTCCCTCACTGTCTCTGGGTCCAAATCCTGGAATTCCCTCCCTAATGACATTGTGGGTCAAATGATTCAAGAAGGCAGCTCACTACTTCTCAAGGGCAACTAGGAACGGGCATCACATACTCACCAGCCAGTGATGTCCAGATCCCACGAAAAAGAATAAATAAAAAAATCCTACCATTACCATCAAGCTGGAAGATCAATCCAGATTCAATGAGTAAAGCATGGGGGCATGCCAGGAACATCAACGTGCATAGCTAAAAAAAATCAGGTGCTAACCTGGCCATGCTATGATACAGGGCTACTTGTCTGCCAAATAATGTGCAGCAAGCAATATGCGGGACAAAGTGATCCCACGGTCAACAGATCAGATTGAAGCTCTGCAGTCCTGCACATCCAGACTTGATTGATGGTGCTGAAAATGTGTTGCTGGAAAAGTGCAGCAGGTCAGGCAGCATCCAAGGAACACGAGAATCGACGTTTCGGGCATAAGCCCTTCCAATTACATAACTAGCAGGAGATAGAGGCTATACAATATCCCCATCCTTGATGCCGATCGACCCCAGCACACAAGTGCAAAAGACAAGGACAGAAATATTTGCATCTATTTTCAGCCTTCTTCAGGGCCTCATTCAGGGGTTCCCAGCATCACAGATGCGTGTCTTCAACCAATTCAACTAAGTCCACAAATCAAATGTACTGGCTGAATACACTGGATTTTGCAAAATCTATGGGGCCTGAAAATATTCAGGAAGTAATACTGAAGGCTTTTGTGCCAGAACTAGCCGTGCCCCTTGCAAAGCTGTTCAAATGTAGTTACAACACAGGCATCTACTCAACAATGTGGAAAGTTGTCCAGGCGCACAAAAAGACAAATCCAACTTGGCCAATTACTGTGCCATCAATCTACTTTTGTATTAGCAAAGTGATGGGAGGGATTGGCAACAGTGTTATCAAACAGCACTTGCATGCCCAGTTTGGATACTACCAGAGCAACTTCTGATCTTGATCCAAACATGGAAAAAAGAGCTGAACACCAGAGATGAGGGATAAGTGATTGCTTTTGAAACCAAGGCAATGTTCATCCAATTATGTCTTCAAGGAGCCCTAGCAAAACTGGAATCAATGGGAATTTGCAGCGGTACCAAGCACATCTGTGCAAGATGTACTTGGAGTGGTAACCTGTGCCGAATCATCTTCAACTGCTTCATCGATAACCTTCCTTCCATTATAGAGGAGGTGGAGATGTTCATTGATGATTGCACAATGTTCAGCACTATTCAGCGCATCCTGGGGCTAGCATTCATCACTGAATTGGATGAACCAAATAATATTTTGGCTACATGATCAAGTCAGAGGCTAGAAATTCTGCAGTGAGTAACTCACAAAGCCGACCCACTATGTACAAGGAACAAGTTAGAGGTCTGATAAAATATTTTCCACTTGACTGGATCATGCAGCTCCAACAACACACTCAAATAGCTTGACACCATCCAGGACAAAGCAGCTCACTTAATTGGCAACCCAGCCACTATGATCAATATTTACATCCTTTACTGATGCATATCCGCAGCAGTGTATACCATCTACATGATGCACTGCAGTAAATCATCAGAGCTCCTTTGACACCACGTTCCTAATCTGTGGCCTGCACAGCTTGGAAGGATATGGGCAACAGATGCATGGGAACGCAACTATCATCAATTTCCTCTCCAACACCATCCTGATATGGGACCATATTTTTATTGTGACTGAGTCTAAATCCTGGAACTCCTTTCCTAAGAGCAATGTGGGTGAACCTAGAACCAAACAACCACACCTTTCTGGATTGAATTCCATTTGCCACTTTTCTCCTCAGTCAACCATACCATTGAAAAAACCCTGCAGCTAACAGTCATCCTCTTAACTATCAACTACATAGCCAAATTTTGAATCAACTGCATAATTTCCCAAATGTGCCTCCCAGTTTTAAAAATATATCATTAATATATACCATAAACAGTAAGGGACAAATAACAAAATCCTGCAGAACACCAATGGAAAACACTTTCTATTCACAAAAACATTCCTTTGTTTTCTATGATTAAGCCAGTTTTGGATCCAACTCATCAAATCCTCTGTATCTCATGGGTTTTAGCTTTTCTGACCTGTCTGCTGAGTGGAACCTTGTCAAATGCCTTACTAAAATCCAGGTAGTCAACATCCATTACAAAACCCTCATCAACACTCTTTGTTACTTCCTCAAAAAAAAGTAAGACATGAGCTTCCCAAACAAAGCCTCTCTTTCCTTGACTAACCTGTGCCTAAGTAACAGATATAAAACATCTCAGTAATGATGCTCATAATTTGCCCACAACTGGGGTCATACTGACCAACTAGCAGCCTAGCATACAATTCAACCAACCTTTGTGATTTAGCCACCTTCAAGGAAGTCAGTCCCTCCAGTATTTCACACTTCTCTTGTGCTTATGCTCACATCAATATTCCATGCATTTATCTGAGGGTTTGGGAGGAAAATAATTAGCCTTAAAGAATGGAAATATGCGATGGAAGCTTGAGGTATTTGCTTCTTTTTGATGCCAGGGAAAATCCTGACACGCATTCTTCTGAACTGCCTACTTCCTGTGGCTGTGGAAGTCTTTCCAGAGACACAATATGGCTTTGGACCTTCTATAGGAGCCTCTAACATAGTCGTTTTTGTCAGACAAATCCAGGAAAAGTGTCAAGAACAACATTGAGCTGACCACTGCATTTAACTCAGTTAATTGTAAGGCTTTGTAGATTTTTGCCCAAAGATTTGGCTAGCAAGAAAGTTCAGCACAATCTTGTGAACTGGCTTCATAATAATATGGTTATAACCATCTTGTGGGGAGATTTGCTTCAAAGATCAACTGCCTCTAATGTCATATTAAGTACAATCAAAATGGAAAATTCCTTAACACATACCTCAGTGCCAAAACTGATCTACAGTTTACAGTATTATTGCCCACTCTGTGCCAGATTACAAGCTACTCTCAATCTCTTCAAGTCTGGATTCAAGAAACTCAGCCCATTCTTGAATGTTGTCAAAGCAAAACTCATTTATCAGTTAAATCTTTCACCACCCATATATGTTGAAGGAAAAACTCTGGAATATGTTGTGTACTTCCATTCCTTAACAATGAACTCTCTCAAAAGACAACCAATGATGAGGTGATCCAGTAAGGCTGTAATATATAGGAGCAGAAGTGACGCCATTCAGCCCATTGAGTCTGCTTCGCCATTCAATCATGTTTTATAAGTTTCTCAACCCCACTTTCCTGCTTTCTACCTTGATCCCCTCCGTACTCAAGAACCTATCTCAGTCTTAAGTATGACTTGGTCTCCACAGCCTTCTGTGGTAATGAATTCCATAGATTCACCACTCTGGCTGATGAAGTTTCGCCTTATCTCCATTCCAAAAGCTCTTCCCTTTACTCTAAAGCTATGCCCTTGGGTCCTAGTCTCTCCTACCAATGGAAACATCTTGCCAACATCAATTCTGTTTAGGCCATTCAGTATTCTGTGCATTTCAATTAGATTCGCCCTCATCCTTTGAAACTCCGAGTATAAACCTAGAATCCTCAAACATTCCTCATATGTTAAGCTTTTCATTCCTGGAATCTCCTCTGAACACACTCCAGGGCCAGTACATCCTTCCTGAGACATGGGGCCCGAAACTACGCACAATATTCCAAATGTGGTCTGACCAGAGCCTTATTGAGCTTCAGAACCACAACCCTATTTTGATAATCAAGCCCTCTCAATATAAATGCCATCATTACATTTGCCTTCCTAACTATTGACTCAACCTGCAAGTTTAACTTGAGAGAATCCTGGACTAGAACTCCCAAGTCTCTTTGTACTTCAGACTTCTGAATTTTTTCCCAGTATAGAAAATAGTCCATGCCTCTATTCTTCCTACCAAAGTACATGACCTCACACTTTCCCACATTGTATTCCATCTGCCACTTCTTTGCCCACTCTCCTGTCTAAATCCTTCTGCAGTCTCCCTGCTTCCTTAATGCTATCTGTCTCTCTACTTATCTTTGTATCATCTACAAACTTAGCCAGAATGCCCTCAGTTCCTTCATCTAGATTGTGAATGTATAAAGTGAAAAGTTGTGGTCCCAACACTAAGCCTTGCGGAACATCACTTGTCACCAGCTGCCATCCTGAGAAGGACCCTTTTATTCCCACTCTCTGCTTTCTGCCAGACTGCCAAGCTTCTTTCCATGCTAGCACCTTGCCTCTGACACCATGGATCCTTATCTTAATCAGTAGCCTCCTTTGTGGCATCTTGTTAAAGAACTGGGGCGGCACGGTGGCTCAGTGGTTAGCACTCCTGCCTCACAGCACCAGGGTCCCAGATTCGATTCCAGCCTTGTGTGACTGTCTGTGTGGAATTTGCACATTCTCCCCGTGTCTGCATGGGTTTGCTCCCGTTTCCTCCCACAGTCCAAAGATGTGCAGGTTAGGTGAATTGGCTATGTTAAATTGCCCATAGTGCTAGGTGCATTAGTCAGAGGGAAATGGGTCTGGGTGGGTTCATCTTCGGAGGGTTGGTGTGGACTGGTTGGGCTGAAGGGCCTGTTTCCACACTGTATGGAATCTATAACCTAAAAACTTCTTTAAGTCCAGGTCGATAACACCCATTGGCTCTCCTTAGTCTAACCTGCTAGTTACTTCCTCGAAGAATTCTAGCAGATTTGTCAAGCATGAACTCCATTTGATGAAACTATGCCGACTTTGCCCTATCTTACCATATACTTCCAAGTATTCAGAAATCTCTTCCTTCACAATGGATTCCAGGATCTTACTCACTACCGAGGTTAGGCTAATCAATCTGTAATTTTCCATCTTTTGCCTTACTCCCTTTTTAAACAGGGGTGTCATATTAATGATTATCCAGTCCCTTAGAACCCTCCCTGATTCAAGCGATTCCTGAAAGATCACTGCTAATGCCTCCAGCAATACCGGATTAGTTACGCTAGCTCAGTCTTCTACAAATGACGGCAACAAATGACAGCAAAGACTACCGAAGTTGGCAAAGGTCTTACAGATGAGAGCATTTGTAATCACCACACTTCTACACTGTAGTGAAAACAGGAGCAATGCCTCCCCTCATCCTCTGGATTCCATTTGGACGACCATCAAACAAATTCTAATGTCCTTCGTGAACCCAGCTCCACAAGCATTCACGAAAAATCAGTTCTGATGACTGAACATTGTGGCCAGATGGTTGCAAAGTGTCTCCCCCACAAACGTTTGTTTTTTATACTCTGAAATGGCGGAAACTCAGGACTCCAAGTAGCTGTGACGCTCAAACTGAGGAATAGCTGACAACCCCAAAACAATGCCTTGATCAAAATTCCCCACAGCAGATCACAGATTATTAATTTCATTGTCAGATTGATGATGTTTAAAATGTGTCACTGCATATTTTATACTGATGATTCTGGAAACATGATACAACACTTTAAGAATGTAAATAATTTTTCAAAAATCTTGTTTTCCAAAATATCTCCAGTTTGCCTTCCTGCTTTGCATCAATGTTTACCATCCATAGAATTATTTTGACAGGAGGAATACCATAGACATACTATCAAGTGTGATTAGTGCAGTTATGAAATTGGAAACATTTTGATCTATGTATTCTAAACTTCCTGTTATTTTAATAAGAATTCCTGCTATTATAGAATCCCTCGAGAGTGGAAACAGGCCCTTCAGCCCAACAGGTCCACACCAACCTCCTAAGAGTATCCCACCAAACCCATTCCCCTACATTTACCCCTGACTAATGCACCTAACCTACACATCCCTGAACACTATGGGCAATTTAGCACGGCCATTTCACCCAACCTGCACATCTTTGGACTGTGGGAGGAAACTAGAGCACCCGGAGGAAACCCACACAGACACAGGGAGAATGTGCAAACTCCACACAGTCGCCAAAGGCTGGAATTGAACCAGTGTCCCTAGTGTTGTGAGGCAGCAGTGCTAACCACTGAGCTAGTGTGCCGCCCAGATATAATTCAGTACCTCACAGATTATGCAAACTTCTTTAAAATAGTTCTACTTTTCTAAAGTATTGTTAATGAAGCTAACATAGAATCACTAAATGGTTTGAAAAATTAATGTTAAAATAATTTTATAGTACTGGTATATTAATTTTCAGTCAGTAGGCTCTTTAGTGTCTCACCCAGTTTCTGTCATTTATATGTGAACCTAGACATGCATGAGTTGACAGACTTAACCACGTTCTATCTTACTATCATTCAATATTCAGAACCGGCAGCATTTGTGACAAGCTTTCAAAGGGACAAAACGTAAGCTTGAATCAAGAAGTTTCCCTTAAAAATCATCTTTCATAATGTAGGTATACCAAAATTTGTTATATAATCTCCACTGCTTAAATTAGTCAATTTGGGAACTATTAGATTAGATTAGATTACTTATAGTGTGGAAACAGGCTCTTCGGCACAACAAGTCCACACCGACCCGCCGAAGCGTAACCCACCCATTCCCGTACATTTACCCCTTTACCTAACACTACGGGCAATTTAGCATGGCCAATTCACCTTACGTGCACATCTTTGGACTGTGGGAGGAAACTGGAGCAAACCCACGCAGACACGGGGAGAATGTGCAAACTCCACACAGTCAGTCGCCTGAGTCGGGAATTGAACCCAGGTCTCTGGCGCTGTGAGGCAGCAGTGCTAACCACTGGGCCACCGTGCCGCCCTGGAACTATTGTGAATGATTTTGTAACACACCACAAAGTGAATTCATCTACTAATCAGGCTATTGGCAAGCTTGATTACATTTTATTTTAAAACTTTCTAGCATTCTTTCAGAAACCCTGAATTTAAAACAGTGTTGAGGAAGCAATATTTGTTAAAACAATATTTGTAACCATACTAGATGTAACTAGAGAATGGCATATTGGAACAGTTTCCACTTGAACGTGTGATCAGCAATCTTGGTATGAATTGCAATCGTTTTCTGACTTTATTTTTTAGGGTCATGTTTTCATTTAAATTTATTCCATATAGTCAAATACATAGTCAATCATATAGTGCTTTGAAAATGGATTTGCAGGTAGACAGAATTGTGAAGATGTTATTTGCCTTTATAGGTCAGAACATTTGTGTATAGGAGTTGGGACACTGTGTTGCAGCTGTATTAACATTGGTGAGGCCACTTTTAGAATACAGCATACAATTCTGAATGCCCTTCTACAGGAAGGTGTCGTTAAATTTGAGAGGGTTCAGAAAATATTTACAAGGATGTCAGGATTGGACGGTTTGAGCTACAGGGAGAGGCTGAACAGGGTTTGGCTGTTTTCCCTGGAGCATCGGAGGCTGAGGTATGATCTCAGAGGTTGACAAAATCATGAGGGACATAGATAGGATAAATAGACAAGGTCTTTTCCATGGGGTGGAAGAGTCCAAAACAAGAGGGCATAGATTTAAAGTGAGGGGAAAGGTTTAAAAGGGACTGAAGGGGCAACCTTTTCATGCAGAGGGTGGTGAGTGTATGGAATGTGATGCCTAAGGAAGTGGTGGAGGCTGGTACAGTTATGACATTTAAAAGGCTTCGGGAAGGATATATGAATAGGAATGGTTTTGAGGGATATAGCCAAATGCTGACAAACGGGACTAGATTTATTTAGGATATCTGGTCAGCATGGACGAGTTGGACCAAAACGTCTACTTCTGTGCTGTAAATCTCCATGATTCTATAAGAGGCTGAATAGGCTGGGGCTTTTTTCCTGGAGTGTCAGAGGCTGACGGGTGACCTTATAGAAGTTTTTAAAATCATGAGGGGCATGGATAGGGTGAATCGCCCAGGTGTTTTTTCCTACGGTAGGGGAGCGCAAAAGTAGAGAGAGTAGGTTTAAGATGAGAGGGGAAATGTTTAAAAGGAACTGGAGGGGAAACGTTTCATGCAATAGATGGTGTGTATGTGTGGAATAAGCTGCCAGAGGAAGTAGTGGAAGTGGGTAAAATTACAATATTTAAAAGGCATCTTGTATGGGTATATAAATAAGAAGGGTTTGGAGAGATATGGGCCAATTGGGACGAGGTCAGATTTGGATGTCTGGTCGACACAGACGAGTTGGACCGAAGGGTCTATGACTCAATGGTTCTACATGTAAAATTCCATCTCAGCCAGTTCAATCAGGAAATGTTTTAAACGTTTTTTGAAGTAAAAAAAACTCGATAGATTTGAGAATGGCATCCTTGGTCCAGGTAGTTGTTAACACAGTTGAGAAAGGTTGTATCGTAAAGGATAAGCAAAAAGTGTCTGGTGTGCTGGTTGTAGGAATCCACATTACAAATAACTAAAAACAACAGAAGAATTATGGTTATTGGTGTATTTTTTGACAATTTCTTAGTAAGTTAAATATATATTATTTTAAGACTTTTAAAGCTTAATTTCTTCCTTAAAAAGATCAATTTTAAGGGCTTCCTCAAATGTTTATAAGTGGTTGTTACATTTAGTGGGAACTTACTTTTATGGTCAATTTCAAATATGGCCAGTTTTGTGGGCAGTGCTGATTTTCAATGTGATGCTTTTGAACCAGGAAATTGGATTTAAACTGTATGCATCTTGCATTTGAAATTTATTTATAATTTGTGCTGGTTTGGCAATTTTTGTACGAATTCGCTGGAGAAACCAGCATAATGGTAGAAATTCTACTGCATTATGTTTTGTTATTTTTCTTCTTTCATCAAATAATAACTATTGTACAACCATAACAGAATTGAATGTTCCCACCCCATTCCCCACAGGAGTTATGGGGACTCTGCCTCTGGATGATCAAGTCTGGGATGGGAATCTTATGACAGCCTTCCTGCCCAAATGCCAATTCAGATCTGGGCCCCACCCCTTCATCATTGGTATTCATGGAGTAGAACAAAGATTGCAGTTTCCCAAAGTGGTAGAAACCCTTGGTCAATGGAGCTCAATGCCTGATCGAGGCATCAGACCAGGAACTGGGGGGGGTAGGGGACCCCTGAAAGCCTCACTTCTATCCTTGTCTTTGACAGTCTTTCCTATGATCCTAGATGTTAGATCTTGGATCTCTGGGGAGTATAGCAGCCAGCACTCCTACGGTTATTGACAAGCAGTGGAGAGCTGCCATCCTTTTATTGGCCAGCGGCTCACAGTGAAGGCAGTATTTCTGTCCCTGGTAATCCTTAATCCCAGCAATAACTCAATTTTAGTGCTATCACAAACATTTAATCCCAAATATGTGTTTTTCAAACTCATACATTAGTATAATTTCCCTTTGCAATAAACTCAAATGCACATAGAGAGAGCAAACTTTATTTTATTAAATCATGCACATCACGTATGTTAGTGCAAATACTTTAATTTGTAGTCCAGAAATTCTACTGTACTTTCAACCTTTTTTACAAAATAGATTTAAAACAATTATTTTACTTTAAAAAATTTATTTCTGTAATTCAGCATATCAGAACAATATTTGCAAACAACCTATGTACAGGAGGTACCGAGGACCATTAGCATGTGTGTGTAGCTGGGGTGGAATATCATAGCTTATTGGCCATTCAAACAAATGCTCAGGTTGACAGACTTTTGAACAGATTGTTTTCACATAAACAAGTGTTTCTTTTCCCCACAACCTTGTGTTTAAACAAATAAAATTCCTGAATGAATGGGACATCTAACAAAACCCAACATTCACCCTCAACACATTTTAAGATAACCTATGTAGCAGATTTCTCAATACATTCTTGAAGATCTATTTCTATTCTCAAGAATATTTTAAAACAGCTGTAATGTTAAAGTGTTTTTTTCCAAAATTTGACTATGGAATCTTGTACCAATATATGCAATTATACAGTACAACTTCAACATATCATGCTGTGGTTGAAAATGTATAAATTGAATTATTTTTAAAATAAGGCAATACCCAACTCATTTGGCTAAAAAGGTGACATGAAAAAATTAAGGTGACGATCCATTTTTTCCTCTAACTCACTTTGAAACAAAGTGCTTGCTGGTATGACTCCTATAATGAGCATGACAGCTGTCTGAAAGACAGATGAAGGACTGTCCTGGGAATGTAGTGATTAAGGCAGTAGCATTAGACTGCTTTATGGTTGCAGATTTGAGTCCCAGTCATAGTCTACATTGTAAGCAAATGCTGTGCATCAGAAATATTTCAGTCAGCCTCTTACATCGGTATCCCCATCACTAGGGAAAACATATAAACATTTAGTCTTTTTATAACCAATTGATGCACAGTTTCCACCAACTGATATACAGAGAAGTGTGAATTTGATGCTATTTTAGGGATTTATGGTCCACTTACCTTTGCAGGTGAAACACTAATTGAGATGGATGACCATAAAAAGTCAGCAAAAGGAAGAAACAATTAAAATGCATCTACTATGTATGCATGACTCAAGGTTACTGCTGTTTCTTCAATAAAATGTACACTGAGATTTAAAAAAAATGTTGGGAGAAGTTAAAATCCAGTGAAATTCAGGTGTAGTCTCTCAACCGTGCAATAGCATTACACTTACGTTTTAAATGAGACTGCTATTTAAATGGCCTATCACCTCTTGTATGTGGATCAAACAGGCAGCAGCTGAACCATTTGTTTCCATTAGCATTAGTTTTCTGGCATAAGTGCATCAGTTGGTGGAATTGCATCACTATTATCAAAAGATACAGTAGAACTCAGAAGTGAAACTAAATTAACTTCGATGCTTTTAATATTTTGGTACCAAGAAGCCTAGTTTAGGCCACCATATTTCTTTACATAATTCCAAAGTACTGATTTATTTTAAAAAAGGAAAAATGCAAACCAAACATTATCTAGAGTAGAATCCAGTCACAAATTTTTATTCCCTCTATATACAATTACATTTTATACAGTTCAAGCAAAAATCCTACTGTCGTACTCTGAAACAGCCATGTTTTTGTTAGAGGTAAAAAGGAAACAGATCTGCTTGTTCCCTGTAGTAAAAGAAAGCCAATGTCAAAGGGGAGGACATTCGGTAGTTTGAGACACTTCTCGCAGTTTTATGGCGAGGCCCTATTCAATGCTGGGTATAACACTACCACCGTCACAGCAACCAGCACGGCCATCACTGGCATCCACTTGAACAATCCATCCTGAAAAATTTCATTGAAGAGGCAAGTTGACAGTTTATGAGCTATTGTTTTCTGATTATACAAACAAGCAGTTTGGGGCAAAATAAATTTTAAGTACAGAATAATCACTGTGCAGTAGTACTACACTTGAATATTACCTCGCTACAAATCGCTGATCACACATTGAGACTAAATGAGAACTGTGCTTTATGCAGGGCAAATCTCCAGTATTTTCAAACAATGAAGAATTGATAATGTATCCATGATTACTTAATTGTACTAATATAATTTTTCAAAAGTTCAAAAACATTATTTAGGATAATTACTATCTGCTGCAGAAAATAGGCTTTTTTCTTCCACTATCTTGTAAATTAAATATAATTAAATGTGATTGCATCACCTTAATATGCATTACAAGCGTTAAATTGAAATAAAGAAGCTCATACCACAAAGTACTTAATTAAATGTTACCCCAATCTGCTGTACTATTATGACATTTAAGCATGAATACTACAAAATAATTTTGCGTTAAGTATATAATAAGCATGCTAGACTGGCATGACTGTGATGGTGCAGCAAAACAGCAAAATAGGTACTGAAGCAGTATTTAGTTTACAAAGAAAATTCAGCAGAGAAGCAAAGAAAAAATACAGATGTGCTCCAAAACATAGTTAATATTGGTAGTAGAAAACTTTGCAACATACATTAGCAAATTAAAATGCATTAAGACTATCCATGCATTTTGTGAAGAAGGGATACGAGTAGCAGAGGAACACACAGACATAAATTGGAGCTGTGTACCTTCATCTACCATAGGTGATCGGACCACCAGAACAGGAAAGCCAGGATTAGGGCGACGCCTAGAGCAGGGATGGGTTGTAATATAGTGGAAGGCTGAAGGAGGTAAGGGATATTCACAGTCACTGTGTGCAAAGCACCAGAATACACAGTGAAGATTTTCAGGGAATATATTGGTGGGATATAAATGTACGTGTGCCAAAGTTTAGTACTGTGGAAAAATAATAGCTCTAAAATAGATCTCAACTTGTTTGCAAAGCGTTGTCTTGCAAAATATTTTACACATTTCCCTACAGACTAGGCCCAGGCTAGCCATCTTACTAGCAGAAAAGAAAATGTAATTTCTTGAGAAATATGATACTTACTACCTGGCTGAGCACATCTTCTGACAAGTACTTTTAAGTATTATAATTAGTGAAATACGTGGAAAAGGATATTCATGCTGGATAATTCTGCAATAACTTATACTAATTCTTCAAATACTTTATTATCTTACAGATCATGGCTCTAAATATTATTTGAGTGGTGGCCTAATTGTTTAAATCCCATGAAAAAGGTGAAGGCAAGTTATCCTAACTGATTCTCTTTGTAATTGTATGATTGTACTTTACACAAAACTGACTACTTCAAAAATACTTCATTGACTGCAAAGCATTTTGAGAAATAAAAGCATAAGGAAAGCAATTTAACTGTCTGCAGATTGCTAGAAACCCCAATCAGATAACAATGATACAATTAGAGCCTGTTTAAAGATTAATAACTTTGCATATCTCTTTTAGAAAAGGTTATAATTCAACACAGAAGTAGGCTACTTGCTGTTTGCGTTATTTTGAAGAAGATAAATATAGTTCTTGTGGTTAAACAGATTGGAGATAGGCTATCAGCCACAATCATGATGACTTGTGGAGCAGGGTCACGGATCAAATGGATTTTGGCTGCTCTTATTTTCAATGTTGCTATATATATATCTGCCAATACAAATTTTTATATGCCCTTTACAAATCATAACATCTCTGGCCCAGTTTTGTTTCATTCATTAATGGGTGTCCTTGGTTGGGGCAGCATTTATTGTCCATCTTTATCTGCCCTCGTAAAGGTGAGGCCTAGTTGCCTTGTTGGACTGGTGTAGTCCATGTGCTGTAGGTAGACCCACAAAACCATTGGGAAGGGAATTTGGATTTCCTGGATTTTGACTCAGTGACACTGAAGTAATAGATACATTTCCAACTTAGAATGATGAATGGCTTGTGAACTTGTAGGTGAAATTGTTCTCATGTATCTGCTACTCTTGTACTCCTAGATGATTGTAATCATGGGTTTGTAACTTACTATCTAAGCACTCTTGGTGCATTTTTGCAGTGCATCTCGTAGATGTTATGCACTACTGTAACGGAGTGTTGGTGGTGGAGGATGTGAATGTTTGTGGATGCAGTACCAATCATGTAGATTGATTGTCTTGGACTGTGTCATGCTTCTTTTGTGTTGTTAGAGCTGCACTCATCCAGCACACTCCTAACTTGTGCTTTGTAGATGGAGGACAGGTTTTTTGGGGGGGGAGATGTTCAGGAGGAGAATTATTTGCTGCAGAAGTCTTAGCCTCTGACCTGGTCATGTAGGTACAGGACTTGCATTGACAGTTAGCTCAATTTTTGGTCAATGGTAATCCCAGGATGCTGATAGTTGGGGTATCAATGTTGGTAATGCTATTGAATGTCAAGAGACTATAGTTAAATTCTCTCTTACCGAGACAGTTATTTCCTGGCATTTATGTGCCATGAATATCATTTGTATGTCAGCACAATCCTGGATATTATTCAGGGTTTGCTGCATTTGGACATTGACTACTTCAGGACCTGAAGATTGCAATTGTGCAATCTTGTGTGACCATTCCCACCTTTGGCCTTATGATGGAGGTAAGGTCATTGATGAAGCAGATAGTTGGACTGAGGATACTATACTGAGGAACTCCTGCAGAGTGGTTTCTGAGCTGAGATGACTGATCACCAACAACCACAATCATCTTCCTTTGTGCCTGGAACAACTCTAACCAGTGGCAATATTTTCCTGATTCCCACTGACGCCATAGTCAGTAAAGGGCAGTCACTCTTACCTCACCTCACGTCACCATCAACTGTTTTATGCACGTTTGAGCTAAGCCTGTAATGAGATCCAGAACTGAGTAGCCCTTGTGGAACGCAAACTGAGTGACAGTGACCAGGTTATTGCTAAGCAAGTGCTACCTGATAATACTGTTGATGACACCTCTGATCATTTTACTTCTAAATGCAATTAGACTGATGGGGTGGTATTGGTTGAGTTGGGTTTGCCCTGCTTTGCACGTACAGCGCCTACGTAGGCAGTTTTCCACATTGTTGGGTAGATGCCATTGTTGTAACTGTAGTGGGGTGGATGACATGGGAGAAGTCAAATAGCTCTAAAACCTAGCAAAACCAGGAAGGAGCACAATGAGGTACTATTGAAATGTAATGGCAGTAACTCACCAAGGTTCCACTGACAACACATCATCCAATCCCATGATCACTACTACTTAAAGAGTTAGACAAATTGATAGCTTAGTTCAGGAGGATATCTAGTGTCAGGACACTGCAGCCAAACCTTCAGGGAAAGTCTCAGTGATCAGGAGTTGGGAGGTGGTGGATGGGGAAATTAGGTCAGAGAGTAGCTGGGGCAGAGCGTAAGTAGAGTAAAGTGAGGGGATGTCGTGGGGACAACTGTTCATGTGTAGGTAAGATAAGAGAGTCCATACTCAGCAGTGGAAAGCTGAAGCTGTTCTTGAGTGGCTGGGGGAGCACTTAGTTCACTTGCAAGCAAGAAATACTGGAAGAAGCACTGTTTCTTTAGCTGACAATTTACATTCCTCTCTCACTGGGAAACCCTTGCAATAATAAATGAAGCTCCCAACTGGACTAACAGAGCCCTTTTTGAATGTACAAATAATGTGTCTCAGCTCTCTGTAGTAAGATGTAGATACCACAACGTCTACCAATGTAAAAATGACAATGTACATGAACACACTGTGTTGATCTTATGATTCACTTATTTAACTAGTTAACTCTCATCTCCAGTGTTGTTGTGGCATTATTGAGAGGTGTTTAATGACTTCATTTCAATTTCACCAACAATTATCACTTTGCAGCAGAAAATATCTCATTCTACTTAACTGCTATGTAAGGATTTCATTTCCAAAACTTCCTGCAATTTTTCCTTATTATCTTTAATTTAAGACTTGTCGTTTACCCGTTTAAATCAAGTAACTCTGTTTAACTTATCATAATCTATCACAATTTTAAAGATGTGCACTGGATTAACCTTTACCATTCTCAGAACAACTGCAAGGCCACAACTTTTCAACTGTCTTCACAACTAACATCTTATCTCTGATTAATACCTTATCTCCAGTAATAACACTGCAGATTCACATGGTGCCTTGCCATACCTCCTTTGTTGGGTGTCCCAAGTGCTTTATAGCTTTGTGTTTAGTGTCAGCCTTAATATGTCAGAAGGTAGAGTGCTTAAGTCAAATCCAGATGCTTGAGTGCATAATCTAAATTGAAAATTGAGATGAGCACAGAAGGAGTACCACACTGTAACAGGTGCAGTGCATCATATGAATCCATAAAACATGCAGGAGAGGAGACTGGTGAAGTCAGTATGAAGCAGTTCAAGATACAAGTAGCGAATCTGGTATGAAGCAGAATGAGGAGAACAGTAAACCAAGTGTGAAGCAGTGCCTGAAAACAGATTCGAGACCCGAAACATTAATTCTGATTTCTCTTCACAGATGCTGCCAGACCTGCTGAGATTTTCCAGCATCTGCAGTTCTTTCAGTTTTTCATTCTGTATAAAGCAGTGTGAGAATGAAGCAGTGAACTCCGTATGAGCACAGAGCAGGGAATCCAGTATTAAGCAGTGTGAGAAAGGAGCAGTGAACTCAGTACAAAACAATGTGAGAGGAGAGCAGTGAACTCAGTATAAAGTAGTATGAGAAAGGAGCAGTGAATCCAATATAAAGCAGTGTGAGAGGACAGCAGTGAATTAGTATAAAGCAGTGCAATGGGAGATCAGTGAACCTGGTACAAAGCAGTACAAACCCGATATGAAGCAGTGGTGAGAGGAGACCAGTGAACTCAGCATGAAGCAGTGTGAAAAAGGAGCAGTGAACCCAGTACAAAGTAGTGCAAAACAGTGGTGAACCTGGTTTGAAGCTGTGGGGGAAGAAAGCAGTGAAATCACTATAAAACAGAGCAAAAGGTGAGCACTGAATCTAGTTTGAAGCAATATGAGTAAAGCAGCACATGAGAAGAGGATTGAACCTGGCATAAAGCTGTATGAGAATTAGGTGATTAAGGGAAAAGGAGAGGAAGGGAAAGAACTGCTTTGCTGCTTCTGCTTTTTCTAACTTGTTCTGCCTCTAGATATTGGTTCTCACTTGGCTACAGGTGAAGAAGCTAGTTCTTGGGCAAGTATCTGGTAAGTCATTAAGGTTTATTCTATTCTGACGGTTCAGCATAGTATAGCAACCACTATTAAGGTTAGTAAAGTATATAAAAACATACTTAATTCAATTATAAATTTTTGTACTTAATTCATTGGAACATGTTAAACATGGCAAGATGGGCAATATATTACAACTGCAGCATGTGGGAGTTTTCTGAATGCCAGCTTTAATCAAAGTAAACATGTCTGCAGTATACTTTTCAAGTTTGAGCAGACTTGGCTCAGAGTTTGAGCTGCAGACTTATCCATAGATATTGCAACAGATCAGGAAGGATGAAATATATCGGAATTCTTTCTACCAGGTCGGAATCACATCTCTTAAGACTTAGTCACCTGATTTCATCAGTGTTCAGGCACAGGAGAGTGTGGCTGTAAGTGAAACAGGTAGGGGACCCAGAGGAAACTATGAAATGGTCTAACATCCTCTTTCAGCTTGTCTGAATGAGAGTGAGGGCTGCAGCATGGATGAGCAAACTGCACCATGGTACAAGAAGCCATTCAAGTTGGGGAGCAAAATGGAATGCATGATAGTCAGAGAAGTGAGGGGAGGTGACACTGTTTGCTCTAACTAAGAGCATGAGTCCAGATGGTTGCATTACCTGCATATTCCAGGTTCAGGATATTTCTCAGGGCTGGAGAGGAACTTACAGAGGAAGGGGTGTGCCCAGTTTGTTGTGGTCTATGTAGATACCAATGACACAGTAGAATATAGGAGTAGATGCTTGGTATCAAATTAAGAAGCAGACCTTCAAGGTTATAATTTCTGGATTATAACCTGAGCCACATGCAAATTGGAATAGAGAATATACGGTTAGGGAGATAAGTAAGTGATTCAAGGACTGATGTAGGAATGGGTTCCAGTGCAAAGGGGCAGTGGCACCAATACTGCAGAAAGGAGCACCTGAACTGATGGGATGGCCTCCACCTGAACCACATTTCTAATCTGTATTTCATTCTTCACAAGTTATGTCAGGTTATAGGTACTGCCATCATTCTACTCAGCAGTTGGCCCTCCTGGTTTATCAGGAGTGTGTAGCCCAAGATTATCAGAATTTGCTTTTTTCCAGTATAATTTCAAAGATATTTTTCAGACTTTACTGTGAAAAAGCAAAAAGATATGTAGGAAATTAATCAAGAGTGGGAGAAGTGTAGGTAAGCCAGTTGAATATAGCAGCACTTCAACAGGAAATCCCAGTTGTTTATTTCCTAATGCTTTCAAGCCCAATTATGATTCCTTGATTTAAGCTTTTAGTAAAAATCAAAGCCATAAAAGTTGTATTTCAACACTAATTTGGTTAGTGTATTACTTTGGCATGAAAAGGCTAAAACATTTGATTTAGATATAATATACAGCAAAATTTATTTTAACCAGCATCTTTTGAATTGACTCTCAATAAACAGGCAAAAAATTATATATCTGAAATACCAGAAGTTCATTGTATTATCGCAATCCCTGCGACATCCAAGTAGTCAACTGAGGATGTAAGTGGGAAGGTTGTCTGCTGGTAAGTTTATTTTAGACATTGTGAATGATTATGATGTGATAGGCATCAGAGAGACATGGTTGCAGGGGGTTCAGGACTGACCGTTAAACATCTAAGGATTTACAACTTATCGAAAAGACAGGGAGGTGGGCAGAGGGGGCAGGGTTGCCTTGTAAGTTAAGAATGAAATTAAATTTATGGCACTGAATGACATAGGGTCAGATGTGGAGCCTGTGTGGGTGGAGTTGAATGACAAAGGCAAAAACACCATGAAGGTAGTTATGTACAGACCTCTCAGTAGTGGTCAGGATCAGGGGTGCAAGATGTACCAGGAAATAGATAGGGCATGTCAGAAAGGCAAGGTCACAGTGATCATGGGAGACTTAAATATGCAAATGGACTGGGTAAACAAATGTTGTTGGTGGATCCAAAGAAAGGGAATTCATGAAATGCTTACAGGATGGCTTTTTGGAACAGCTTGTGATGGAGCCCACAAGGGAGCAGGCTATTCTGGACTTAGTGCTATGTAATGAGTCAGACTTTATAAAAAATCTTAAAGTAAGGGAACACTTAAGAGGCAGCGATCATGATATGGTAGAGTTCAGTCTGCAGCTTGAAAAAGAGAAGGCAAAATCGGATGAAATGGTGTTAGTTAAATAAAAGTAATTACAGGGGCATGAGAGAGGAACTGACGAAAATTGACTAGAAGCAGAGCCTAATGGGGAAGACAGTAAAGCAACAATGGCAGGAGTTTCTGGGTGTAATTGAGGACACAGTACAGTGGTTTATTCCAAAGAAAAGAAAGATTATCCGGGGGGGAAGGGGGCATTAGACAGCCATGGCTGTCAAAGGAAGTCAGGAAATGTATCATAGAAAAAGAGAGAGCCTATAAATTGTCCAAGAGCACTAGGAAATCAGAAGATTGGGAATACTACAAAACAAACAGAGGATAACAAAGAGAGAAATAAGGAAGGAGAGGATCAAATATGAAGGTAAGCTAGCCAGTAATATTAGAAATGATAGTAAAAGTTTCTTTCAATACATAAGAAACAAACAGGCAAAAGTAGAAATTGGGCTGCTCCAAATTGATGCAGGAAGGCTAGTAATGGGAGATAAGGAAATAATTGAAGAACTTAATAAGTATTTTGTGTCAGTCTGCACATGGAAGACAAGAGTAATATCCCAATAATTAAGGAGAGTTGAGGGGCAGAGTAGAGTATGGTAGCCAGTACAAAAGAGAAAGTATTTAAAAAGCTAAAAGGTCTAAAAATTGAAAAACTCTCCTGGCCCAGGTGGGCTACATCCTAGGGTTCTGAGGAAGGTGGCTGAGGAAATGGCTTAGGCCTTGGTTGTGATCTTTCAAAAATCACTGGAGTCAGGTAAAGTCCCAGATGATCAGAAAATCACTGTTGTAACCCCCTTGTTCAAGAAAGGATCAAGACAAAAGATGGAAATTCAGAGGCTGATTAGCCTAACCTCAGTTGTAGGTAAAATTCTAGAATTGTTATGGATGAGATTTCTAAATTCTTGGAAGTGCATGGTCGGATTAGAACAAGTCAGCATGGATTTAGTAAGGGGAGGTTGTGCCTGACAAATCTGTTAGAATTTTTTGAAGAGGTAACAAGTTGGTTAGACCAGGGAAACCCAGTGGATGTTATCTATCTAGACTTCCAAAAGACCTTTGATAAAGTGCCTCATGGGAGGCTGCTGAGTAAGGTGATGGCCCATGGTGTTTGAGGTGAGCTACTGGAATGGATTGAGGATTGGCTGTCTGACAGAAGACAGAGTTGGGATAAAAGGTTATTTTTCAGAATGGCAGCTAGTGACAAGTGGTGTCCTGCAAGGTTCAGTGTTGGGGCTACAGCTGTTCACTTTATATATTAATGATCTAGATGAAGGGACTGGTGGCATTCTGGCGTAGTTCACCGATGATACGAAGTTAGGTGGACAGGCAAGTGGTTCTAAGGAGGTGGGGAGGCTGCAGAAAGATTTAGATAGTTTAGGAGAGTGGTCCAGTAAATGGCTGATGGAATTCAACGGAAGCAAATGGGAGGTCTTGCACTTTGGAAAAAAGAATGGAAAACAGGCATAGACCATTTTCTGAATGGTGAGAAAATTCATAAAGCCAAAGTACAAAGGGATCTGGGAGTGCTAGTCCAGAATTCTCTAAAGGTAGACTTGCAGGTTGAGTCCATGGTTAAGAAAGCAAAAGTAATGTTGTCACTTATCTCAAGAGGGTTGGAATATAAAAGCAGCGATGTACCACTGAGACTTTATAAAGCTCTAGTTAGGCCCCATTTAGAATACTGTGTCTAATTTTGGGCCCCACAACTCAGGAAGGAGATACTGGGACTGGAGCGTGTCCAGCAGAGATTCACACAGATGGTCCCTGAAATGGTCGGCCTAACATACGATGAACAGCTGAGAATCCTGGGACTGTATTCATTAGGGTTTAGAAGGTTGAGGGGTGATCTAATTGAAACTTACAAGATAATGCATGGCTTAGAAAGGGTGGAAACTGGGAATTTGTTTCCGCTAGGCAGGGAGACTAGGACCTGTGGGCACATCCTTAGACTTAGAAGGGGTCACTTTAGAATGGAAATGAGAGACATTTCTTCAGCCAAAGAGTGTGGGCCTGTGGAATTCATTACCATAGAGAGTGCAGTGGAGGCCGGGTAATTAAATGTCTTCAAGGCAGAGATTGATAAATTCTTGGTCTTTCAAAGAATTAATGGCAACAGGGAGAGAGCGGGTAAGTGGAGTCGAAATGCCCATCAGCCATGATTGAATGGCGGAGTGGACTCGATGGGCCAAATGGCCTTACTTCGACTCCTATGTCTTATGGTCAAAGTTGTGTTATTAAGTGATTTATGTTGTAAGTAAGTATAACAGTGATGTGTTTACCTCCGTATTACATTTCTACACTGATTATGTGGACCTCTTGATCAACCGGAATAGTTGATTAAATGGTATATACTTCTGATCCCACAGGTGACTGTTAATAAAAGTCTGCTGTATAATTTACAATGGTTTGTGCAGTTGTAACTGGAAATGATATAAAAATTTGATTTCCTATCAGACTTAAAATTTACAAGCTTATTTTAACAGGTGAAAAACATTTAACGTGGAACTTGACATAAAATTAATTAAAGAACACTAGGCATAAAAGCTAATCAGTAAGACTTACATTGTTTCCCTTCTGTTGCAGCAGCTTCAAATTTTCTTTACAATTTTCGAGTTCTTCTGTGATGGACTCATTCACTTTCTGAGTCTTGTCAAGCTTTTCCTTCAACTCCAGATACATAGTCTGATTTGCCTCATACTAGAACATATATCAAATATAGGGAGGATGTTATAGATACTATGCTTATTCTGAACATGTGTAGCAAGTACTTCTTTAGAATTTTAAATTCAATGATTTAATCAGAATGTTTCAGTTTGTATCTAATCCTTTGATAAAGTAGTCTTTGCATGATCTACACAAATGCAGTTATACTTTTAGTTGAACAAATATTTAATATTATTTTTCTTTCCGATGTTTTCCCTCTGGCATTCTCACATTACTCTGTTCCTGAATGCAATTACTTATGCAGTAGATCCTGATCTGTGTGGCTCAGTGCCAGATATGCTGTACATACCACAGTCAAATAACCTAACACTACTTACAATTAAGGGTAACACAAGAAGAAAGATCAAATGGAAAAGGTGTAGGAAGACAACTATTACTTGATATTTCAGCATGAATAGCCAGCCTCAAAATAACTTCCAGGAAGAACAAGTAGCTTGAACTTGCTCTTCAATCAAATGAATTTAGTCAAAGAATCTCCTTCTTTCAAAAGGCTAATGTTTCTTATCAAGTTATAAATTCAGGTAAGTTTGCTGTTCTGAGCTTACATTAAGCATCACAATTGGTGCAGATGTTAAGTACAGAATTAATCTCTCCAATAAGTACATTAAAATAAAATCAAACTTTCACTTTGTCAGCATGGGGAAAGAACAGGAAGAGGTATTCTTGAGAGCTGCTTATGATCTCTCCAAATGATCTCAATGACATTTTCACTTGTGAGGTAATGAATGGCTTTGTTTTGTGTGCACTGACTGTAGTACAGCAGTACAACATTTTCCCACTACACAGCCAATACAAGTTAACCTCAGTTTGAGTTTTTTAAAAATTTATTCATGTGTCACTGATGTGGGATAATAGGGTGTCACTGGCTGGTCTAACATTTATTGCCCCTCTCTAATGGCCAGAGCGCAGTTCAGAGTCAACCACATTGCTGTGGGTCTGGAGTCACATGTAGGCCAGAACAGATAAGGATAGTAGATTTCCTTCCCTCAAGGACATTAGTGACACAGATGGGTTTTACTCAACAATCGGCAATGGCTTCATGATCATCATTAGATTCTTAGTTCCACCATCTGCCATGGCAGGATTTTGACCCAAGTTCCCAGAACATTACCTGAGTTTTTAGATTAACAGGGAGAAACCGAGGACTTCAGCAAGAAAAGCATAGCAGGTGAGGCAGCATCTGAGGAGCAGGAGAGTAGATGCTTCGGGCATAAGCCCTTCATCAGGAATGTCCTTCACGCTTATGCCCGAAATGTTGACTCTCATGTTGCCTCTCATCCTTAAATGCTGCCTGACCTGCTGTGCTTTTCTAGCGCCACCCTTTTCGACTCTAGATTAACAGCCCAGTGATAATTATCACTAGGCCATCGCATACCCATATAGTACAGTCTCCCTCTACCTCTTTAATGAGATGACTGTACTCGTGGTGTACCAACCTACTGGAAGCTTCTCACAGCAGAAATGGTGCAATACAGCACAGAAAATGCTCCGGAATGACTTAACACATCATTCCCTTCCTTCAACCACCCCCCCCCCCCCCACCCAAGGTTAAAGGAAGATAAATCTAATCCACTGCACTACTCCTTCGAAGACAACATTAAATTCTTTTAATTTCTTATCTTGCTTCATGAATTTGATTTTATCAGGAGCAGTAGTTTTTATCTACCATACTGAATAACTGTCACTTTAAATACCTAATTTCTAAATTCAGGAAATACGTCAAATTTATTTTATCAGTCATTAAAATTAATAATTTAAACCTTGGTATCATTTGGTAATCTAGCCCTTTTTTTTTTTAAACAGAGGCTGAAATGATTAATTTTCATGGTAAAATAAATTTAGCTTGCTTTCCAGGGCTTCTAATACTTTCCTGACATTCAGTGTCCTTCTTGATCCAAACTGAATGATGTCATGTATGCCCACACTTAACTCCATCTGCTATAGCTGTGCCCACTTCCTATATCTGCCTATACTGCTTAATAATTTAATACTCCCATATAATTTATTATGCCTACTGACATACTGTTAGCTGAAAACTGGTTAACACAACTCTCATTCATTTGTCTGTCTGAGTCACCAATATATACAGTGTATGGTGAAAAACAGAGACCTGTGTTCCCAGGTGAATACCACTAGTCACATCCTACCAATTACAGAACAAATACTTTATCCCAATTCTCTATCACCTATCACCCAATTAAATCAATTCCAATCTCAAGTCTAAAAGTAATTTCTTCAGATTTCTAAGTTTGCTATTTAACTTGTGTGAAACCTTATCAACTGTCTTTTAGAAACTCATTTTATCCAAAATTTCAGTAAGTCAAGTCAGACATCATCTACCTTCATAAATCCATTCAAATACACATCGATGTGAATATTTGTCCAAGTGGTCAGTTATTGTCTCTACTGATAGATTCCAGTAACTTCTCCACAACTCATTTTAAACTGGTAATTATCAATTTATTTACTCCCTTTCAATTTAAATAATGGAGCCAGATTTGCAATTTTCAATCCAAAGGCACAATTGCTAAAGCTGGACACTTTTCAAGAATTAGACAAATGCATCTACTATTTTTTCACTTTATTTAACACCCTGAAAGGAAATAATCAGGTCCTTGAGATTTGCTGACCTTAAGGTCCATTGTTTTTCTGCACTATCACTTTTTTGTAAAGCATTTAACATTTTCATGTAGGTTATCCCACCAACGGTCCAACCTAATTTACTATGTTCAGTTTATTTCCCAACTTGTTGAGTCTCTTCTTAGTTAACAAACCAATCTGTGACTTTACCCTCTTCATCTGAACCTATGACAGACTCAACCATATGATGGTCACACTGTAAAAAAACAATGCTCCCTTACTGTCAGATTGTTGAATGATGATGGCTTGTTCATCATTAAATAAAGTTGATTCTAAAACATATTTGTTCTAGAAAACAAAAGGATTTGTCTTTATTATTCCAGCTGCATTACTTTTCCTAGTCAAAGTAAAAATTAGAATCTCCCATTGTAACTAGATAGATTTTTCATCTTTTGTTATTCTCTAATCTTGCTCAATCTTTCCACTGCAATGGTCATCTTCGTTGAAATGCCTTCTTTTCATAGCAATAGTTATTGTGTTTCATCAATACTACGACTTAAACCTTTTCAAATTTCTCTATCCTTTCCAAAGATAGAGTTTGGATTAATCATTCCACAATTGTAATCAGGTCTCTGTTTTAGCATCTACCTTGTTGCCTTTCAGGTAAACTTTAGCTTTTAACTCATGGAATACATTCACTCTCTTTATGGTATGTGTATCTTATTTGGGTAACTTTCCTCACTATCCCCATATATTCTGCAGTATGATGCACATTTAATTGAAAAAAAAACCTAGATCACTGTTGTATGAAATTATCAGAATAAACACTTGTGAAGTACGTTATAGTTAATGCAGTTCTTCCATAAGAGGTATATTACCTGTTTCTGAAATTTCTGAGTCTCATTTTCAGCCTGTGCTAATTGTCCTCTTAGTCCATTTGTCTCTTGTAAGCGTTGCTCCTTCAACATTCCAACCTGAACTTCTAGCTCTTTCCGAGAAATCTCTAGTCCACTGACATCTTTGGTCAGCTTAACACTCTGTTGCTGAGCACTGTAACAATAATCAAAGATTGCTTTTCAATATTTCCTTCATTCATATCCAGAAGTGAACTATTAAAGTATAATCAACTTAAAACAAAAGTTGAAATTAACTTCATCTGTTAAACAACTTTTCAGAACTTAGTTCTCTACTCTGCTATAAACTATGTTAATCAAGCCTGTGTCAACAGTTTGGTAGAGCAGTTCAAAACTTATTCAACTCACCTGCTTTCTTCCCATATACTTTACATCCCCCTTTGCTTTAAATACCTGTAAATATCTGTTAAAAGATATAATACACTTTGCCACAAGGAGTAACTGAGGTAAATTCTAAAGAATCTTATATGTATTTTAACGAAGAGATATACTATACATCAGTTAGTACGATGACATGATTGTTGTCTTTCTTGGAAACGTATCCAAAGTAGAGTGTATGACACTGCGCAAAAACACCTTTTTACCCAAACTCCACTTCAACCAGACCTTTTCCTTCATATACCTTAAATTCTCCTGAAGTATCTTCACAGGTGGCTGACTAGAATTTCCACATTAGGAATACATGGTACACAACAATATTCTGTGACAAATTCTTACAGCTTTTGATTAGTAAACTCAATGATTTCAAGTTCAAGGCAAGAAACTGACAGGATATTCTAATAAATCAGTATTATCATTTCCACCGTTCCAATACTTCAGGATAAAGAGAGGCAATATACTTCTAAGCTGCTGGCAATGCTGTTGTACAACTAGCCAATAGACTTTGTATACAGAAATGATTGAGGTTTAATTAGTCCAAGATTATTTTCTTCCTTGCCTTGTTGGGATATATCTCAGATCCCCTAGACATCTTGAGGGGTGGGGAGTTGAAACACAATATACTGACACACAAATGTGTTTTGCTATAAACTTCATTTTTTAGCAAATGCTGAATCTGATTTGAGTCATAGAGTCATACAGCATAGAAAGAGACCCTTTGGGTCAATTTACCCTTCTGTTTCCCAAACTAAATAATCCCATTTGCCTACGTTTGGCTCACATCCCTCTAAATCTTTTCTATTCATTTACCTGTCCATATGTCTTTTAAATGTTGTAACTATACCTGCTCCTACCATGTGGCAGTTCATTCCACATTTGAAACATCCTCTGCAAGAAAACATTGCCCCTCAGGTCCCTTTTAAATCTTTCTCCACAAACCTTAAAAATATGACCCTAGTTTTGAACTCCACCACCCTTGAGAAATGATCTTTGCTACTCACCTTATCTATGCCCATCATTTCATAAACCTTTATAAAGTCATGTCTCAAAAGTCTAAGCTCCAGTGAAAAAAAAAGAGTCTCAGCCTATCAGCCTCGTCTTACGACTTAAACCCTCCAATCCTGGCAACATCCTAGTAAATCTTTTCTGAACTCTCTTTAATAACATCCTTCCTATAACAGGGTCACCAGAACTGTATATAGTACTTCCAAAGTGGCCTCACCAACATCCTCAACATGACATTCCAACTCCTGTACTCAATGGTCTGAGCAATGAAGGCAATTGTATTAAACGCCTTCTTAACCACCGGTCTACCCAGTGATGCAACTATGTACCTGAACCCCTAGCTAAGGATGTGCTGACTGCATCATTTGAATAGAGATGCTAGTGGGAAATAATGTCAGTATTTTGGCAAGTCAAGTTAAGAGACGTATTTTTAAAATGAACACAGGTCAGAAATAGATACACCAGAAATAAAAACATGAAAAATAAATAAGCAGCAATTGCTGGAACTTGCCATCGGAGCTCTTCCTCAAACCACTGTAGCTTTTCTGTCAGAATAACTTTTTCTTGTAGAAGAGAATCACAATCATTCTGTAGCCCATTGCTCTGCTTTTGTAATTCATCCAGTTTACCTATCAGTAACAACATTTAAAAGATTACAATAGGGTAGCTGTACCACAATATTCAATAAAACATCTACAACAAAACAGAATCTGCATTTTTCCACATTTTAATTTTATGATAATAATAATAAATATATTGATCAAGATGGTTCTGAATTACCATATATACTCGAGTAATAGTCAAATCTTTTTGACTACTTTTTAAAGTTAAATTTATGGGGTTGACTATTATATGGATATTAATTTTGAGGGGCTGAAATTCATGCCCATCAAAATTTATACCGTATCTTTAGCAGAAGCCCAAATGATCTCGAAATGAATTAAAAAAAAACAAATTATGGTAATTCTGAAAATCTGGAACGGAACAAACAGCCAGCAGACTGGAAGACAGGGAGTGGAACAGAACAACCGGCAGACTGGAAAGCAACAGCAGGACGCTTACTCATAAATGTTGATCTGTTATCTGTAAAGAACTAGTGTCGACTTTTACATGAGATCGACTATAACTTAAGTATATACAGTAGAAGCAATTGCTACATCAGATAGGGAAAATAAAAGAAATTTTGCAGTTATAAAAGTGCACAAAAATCTTTGTTGCTGAATTTGTATTACCAGTCGCTAAATTTGAAGTTAGTTTACAAACAGTTTTCGCTTGTGCAAGAGTCTTATATTAATGCCTGTTCTTTCTTCTCATAACTCATTTTTCTCTTTGATACTCATGACTTAAGCGATTCTACATTTGTAAAATAAGGTCAATATTGCCCGTGGTAGTATCATCTTTGTAAAACGAACACTTCAGCTGCCGAATAAGTGAACTTCCCATCAGTATCTTAATACACTGGTGTGCTTTTCTTTTCCAATCAATTACTAATATTTCAGAAGGAAAAAAGAGGGAGCCTCTGAACTACTCTTTCTTCACTTCAGAATTACATCTGGATCAGTAGATAACTTAAATTAATTTGTGAACTGAATGTCAGGATTAATAAAGTGATTAAATTTAAAACAAAATACATTAAAAAAGACTTGTATGTGCAAGTTAGCCAATTGTAAGTACATGCCTCCAATTTAACAGGATGTTCTCTGGAAGTGATATCATGGCTTATTGGTAAAGGGAGTCAAAACAAAATATAAACACTGAAAATGTTAAGGCCTTGTGGGACAAGGTCCAGTTACTGGAAAATAAATTGATAACACATAAGCTGTCTACTGTGTTATTCATTGAAGTATTTGTCACATGGGGAAAAGAAAACTTGTTATTCGCCGAAAACAAAACATATCTTTTATTAAACAATTAAGATTTCAAATAAGATTTATAAAATTCTATTATACTTCAACAGAAAACAAAATGAAAAATGATCTAAAATGAACATTCTCATTGCATAAGCATTTTGGCAAGAATCTGATGATGTAAATTTTCTCACACACATTCTCATGTGCCTGATGATTCAGACTATGGCTGTTGGGCAGATTCCCACCCATCCTGTAACGCCTATTGAATGACATGCAACCAATGAAAGTCCCACTTAAATCTACAGTTGTGCCAATTCTGATGAAACATAAAATGGTAAAACTGCAATAGAAGAAACTCTGGGTCAATTACTAATTCACTGAAGACATAGAGATGAAAGATTTTATTCTCAAAGTCAAATTTCTTTTTGGAAGTGGAAGTTAGCACTATCATACAGTCATACATTTTAGTGCTTTTTAACAAGATAATTTATCCCCTATTTTGTAAGCTATTTCAAATGATTAAGGACAGGATGAATAAATAGTTTAGATATTGTCAAGGTTTCTGCCCATTTGGTTATGCATAACATTTTTCTTGATCCTTCTTAAAGTGCCATAATTACAATTGCAGGGCCAACGTACATCTCTACTGGATTAGTTGATGCGTCATAGTGCTCTTCTTAACTTCAGATAAACTGGACAGCAGTCCTGTGTGTGTTTTATTCAGAGGCCCAGCAGATTTTACTGGCAGGACTTTCTGTGAATGCTGCCAGTCAACTGGTCATCCATTCTGGTTGAAAATGTCATTTGGCCAAAGGGTAACACGTTGTCTGCATTTTTATGCCACTAATTAATCACAACGCTCAACTCAAGCATGGATCACAGGTCAATGGCATGAGTACATCAATGTCATAGCACTGACCTTTGCCTCTTTACACACAAATTGTGTAATACAAAGCAGAGCATTTTCCCAAGTGACAATAACATTTTAGTTCTCATCCAAACTTGACAAGCTTGTTACAAAGTTTAGTACTTTGCCGTTTTATGATCATAATGTAGTGACTGCAAAAAATATAATTACCAATTGTGCCAGTAGTCCTGTAAAAAATATAAATTTTTATAGTTGATGGAAATACATTATGTTTATGTTAAGCACATTACATGATTTTGGATACCAAATAGTCTCCACTCAATCTTGTTTTGCTTTATGTGCCAAACCCAAACAGATTAGAGATAACTCAGTTAAGCAAATACTGATATTTTAGACCAATAGCAAACATTTAATTCCAAGACAGAATACCTTTCTTCACTTTAAAAATTCTGTTTCATGGGTTTTGTATACACAGATCAAAGTATGTACTGATAAATGTGCGGAAAGCAAAAATTCCAACATGGATTGTTATCCTATATTAAAACTGAATCAAAAGGCTTGAATTCCAAGCTTACATACCAATGTGTGCAGTGATCTGTGTGAAGTGATCTACAAGCACCATTTTTTTCCTTGATCTATATTAAGAACTCACTCTTAGACTGCAGTGCATAACTTCAAAATTTGCAGAGGACATAAAATTGTAAGTACTGTCAACTGTGAGGATGATGGTGATAAACTTTAATCAAAAAAATGGGGGGGGGGGGGGGGAGGGAAGAGAAAGCAGGAAACTATAGGTTGTCTAGCCTATTATCTGTCATAGGGAAAATATTAGAATCTATTATTATGGAAGAAATACCAGGACACTTAGAAGATCATAATACAAACAAGTGGTGTCAATATTACTTTGTGAAAGTCGTGTTTGACTAATTTATTAGACTTCTTTGAGAAAGTACCAAGAGACATGGATAGAGGGAAATCTGTAGATGCAGACTATGTGGATTTCCAAAAGGCATTTGTTAATATCTTCAACAAAACTAAGAGCTCTATGGTGTAGGGTTAACATGTTAGCATAGATAGAAGATTGGTTAACTTACAGAAATACAAAAGTAGGAATACATGAATCATTTTCATGCTGGTAAACTGCAACTAGTGGAGTGCAACAGGAGTCAGTGCTCAACTAATAACAAATCTATTATCAATGACTTGGATGAAACAAAATGTACGATAGCTAAATTTGCCGTTGACACAAAGATATGTAGTAAAATAAGTTGTTCGAGAATCCAAGAAGTCTGCAAAGGGACAGAGATAGGTGAATGGTAAAAATGTGGCAGATAGAGGATAGTGTGAACTTGTCCACTTTAGCAGAAAATATAGAAAAGTAGCAAATTAATTAAATATAGAGAGAAATTATAGAATTCTGAGGTCTCGAAGCATCTGAGAGTTCTGCTACATGAAACACGTTAGAATGCATGTAATGCAATTGATTTGGAAAGCAATTGGAATATTGGCATTTATTGCAAGGGGAATCAAATACAAAAGTGTTGTTGTAGCTATAAATGGCCTACTGATGCATCTGGATTACTGTGTCTGATACTGTCAGGTAATTTCCTTACCTAAGAAATTATATATATTGCAGTGCAGTGAACGTTCACTCGACTCATTTCTGAGATGAAAGGCTCATCTTATGATGAAAGGGCAGGCTGTGGCTATATCTTAGGATCGTTAGCTGAATGTATGGAGCACTTGTAACAACACAAATGCATTGATGACACAAACAGAGATAAATGAATAGGACTTGATAACTATTATGGAGACATAGTTACAGGATGATCAAGATGGGAACTCAAAACTCAAGGCTATTTGACAAATAAGAAGTGTTGGCACAAAGAAAAGCAGATGAGATAGTTTTGTTAATAAAGGATGGTATCAATATTGTAATGATATGAGTACATGTGGAATCCGTTTGGGTGAAACTAAGGCCGAGTAAATAAAAAAAAAAATCATAGGTGCTAAAGAGTTTTCTCACTGTAGGACAAAGTATAAATTGGGAAACAATGGAGGTGTGTAAGGAGAGCTCTAAATGTATAATTTAAATCTGGATAAAAATCAGATGGACAGTGATAACATGGAAGATGAATTTGGATAGTGCATCAGAGTTTGTTTCTTAGAGCAGCACATTACAGAACGTACAGGGGAACAGGCTATTCTTGATCAAATAATGCATAATGTAGGATTAAAGAGCTCTGCAGTAAACACAGTATGGTAGAATTTTGAATTCAGTTTTAGGACAAACAAGTTGGGTGTCAAACCAACGTTCCCAACTTAAATAAGAGGCACGAAGAGAGAAAAGTATCAGGCAAAGGCTGGGAAAATAAAACAAAGTGGTAGGTCAGTGGATGAGCAGTGGCAGACATTCATGCAAATGTTTCATAACGCTCAACAAAACTTTATTTTGGTTAAAATGATATGAGAACATGACCCACCTGTGGTTAACAAAGGTGGCAAAGGAAAGTATCCAATCAAAAACTAAGGCAAATAAAATGACATAACTGGTGATAGATCAAAGGATTGGGATTGCTTTTTTTTGGAGACAAGTGGCGGATGGCTAAAAAGGAAGAAAATTTACTATGAAAATAAATTGGCAAGAAATGTAAGAAGAAACAGAAGAGCTTCTACAGGTATATAAAAAGAGAGTAGTGAAAGAAAGTGTGGTAATCTTGGAGGATACAACTGGGAAATTAATAATGGGAGAATGGCAGAAAACGTAAACCAATATTGTTCCTCGTTCTTCAAAGTGGAGGACACTATAAACAACTGAAGGATAACAGACAAGTAAAGTGCTAACAGGAAGAAAGATCTTCCAACAGTCTCTCTCATGAGGGACAAGGTGTTTGAAAGACTAATGAGATTAAAGGCAAACAAGTTACCAAGATTAGATGGGTTGCATCTTAGTGCATGGATAGTGGAGACATCGTTAAAAATATTCCAGAACTCACTGAATTCCAGGAGAGTTCCAGCAGATTGGAAAACCGCTAAAGTAATGGCCTTTTTCAAGAAATAAGGCAGATGGAAAGCAGGAAGTTATAGGCCAGTTAACTTAACATCTATCACGGGGTAAATGTCAGAGTCTAGTAATAAGTAAGGACTTATTTTGAAAAGCTTAATGCGATTAATAGAGCCACATGGTTTTGTGAAAGGGAAGTCAAGTTTTTTTTGAGTTCTTTGAGGATATAACAAGTAGAACTGAAAGAGGAACTATTAAATGTAGATGGGAGCAAGTAGAACAAAGGAAAATGAGGCAATTCATCTTGGATCCAAGAGATAAATCAGAATATTTACTATTGATGAGAGACATTGAGCAATGAGGAGCAAATACATTTTATGCATCAATGCACACAAATGGCAATAAGCTAGTAATCTGGTGTAGGAAATAATCAAAAAAGAATAAAACAAAGAACTGAGGTCTAGAGATCTGAAACAAAAACAGAAATATTGGTGAAACTCACCAGGTATGGGAGGATCCACAGGAAGAAAAACAGAGCTAATGTTTCAAGTCCAGTGACCATTGATCAGAACATTGATTAACTATATATGCAGCAAGTACTTTACACAGAGGGTGGTAGGTGCCTGGAACAGGTTACCAGCACAGGTAGTATTGGCAGGCATGGTAGAGTCATTTAACTTACGTTTGGACAGATGCATGTGTAGGTGTGGAGCAAAGGGATACAGATGCTTAGGAATTGGGTGATAGGTTTAGACAGTGGATTTGGATTGGCTCAGGCTTGGAGCGTTGAAGGGCCTATACCTGGGCTGTAAATTTTCTTTGTTCTTTGTTCTCATCAAAAAGGATAATTAAATGTTGTCATTTATCTTAAAGGGGTTGGAGTTCAAAAATAGTGGAAGAGATTCTTCAGTTGTAGAGTTTCATTTGGAACACCCCTATGGGCATTCTACCATAGGGAAGATTGGTGTTGGAAGTTACCGGACACAGATTCACCACAGTAATAAAATATTTTGAGTTAAACTGAGCAAAATTATATTAACATGGCTTTTCTTCAATTTTCAGTTATAAAATTTGGGGATGATTTAACACGTTTTAAAATGGTAAAGGTCTTTAATAAGGTAAAGAAACTGTACTTGCCCCATCAGTTGTGGCTCAGTAATAGTATTTTCATTTCTGAGTCCCATTCCAGAGACTTGAACACAATTGTGCGAGAATGCTGTTAAGGGAATCCTGCTCTGTAAATCAAAAGTAGCAAAAGATCTTGGAAACTTCATTTTCCTAAGTGCCTTCCCATTCTCCTTACCTTGTAACTTCATTGCTTCCCCTTTCTCTTTATCCTTTTGTTGCTTTGTTTGAAGATGGAGCTTGGTTTGAAGGTTGAAAATTTCTGCTTCAAATTCTGAGGCAGTTTGCCGCCATTGCTCAAGCTCAGTTTGCACTTTCTGCAATTCCCCTCGGAGAATGGCAATGTCACTTTCACGACCTGTTGCTGCCTCTACTGCTGTCTGTCGTAAAGCCACAATCTCTTTACGGGTACTTGCTAATTGATCACGTGTTTCAATAATTTCATTCTCTTTTTCTTCTCTAAGGATCTCAATGTTCTTTTGTAATTTGTGGAGTTGGGCTGCATACAGAAAAAAGCAATAGTCATTTTCACTTGTTTGAAAGTTTGCATTGCCATATGCTAACTTTATTTTTCATGACCAAATTCATTTTCATAGAAAAAGAACATAAGTTCTTACTAAATGCAAGTAATACTTTGGACATTCTAATTGACCAAGTGTCTTGGACTTGTTTTAAATCCGTACCAAGAGAACAAAAATATCTTTCCAGCATGCCATGTAAATTTGCATTTATCATCATGCTATTTAAATACAAATGTCTTTATGCTTTCTAACTACTGGTTTGCAACATAATAATATCATGTAAGTGAAACTCTTAAAACTAAATTTAAGACATGCCATTCAGACAGGACTGATGGCATCTATCCAAAATTAAAGGACACCAATACAAAATGGGTTGATGAAGAGCATTGCTCTGACATAATACCTCCGAAGTCAACTTATACCAATTAAACAACTTGTGAAAGCTTATACCTTGCAACACTTGGATCTGGCTGGCTGATTCTTCAGTCTGCTGTTTAGCTATCTTTCTTTCCTCTTCTAGTAGTGCTGTAAAGAAACCAGAACAACATGGAAGTTAATGGATTTAATGTTGGATCTGATGCAGGTGTTTTTTAAAATGTAGATTTTTTTTGAAAAGCAAAGCAACTTCAAGAAAATGTAAGTGGTAGAACTTGCCAGGATATAACTATTTCACAATTTAAAAGTAAAACCTATATTTGAGGGTCCCCTTCCAATATATTAGCTGGAAAGTACCTTTAAAGATCAATAGTATTTAGAATTTGGATTGGCTCAGGCTTGGAGGGTTGTAGGGCCTCCCAAATCTTAAACAATATTCAATCCAGCTGATAAAAATAAGTGTACAAGAACATGAGATCACATAAAAAATATCAACTAAAACAGTGATCCCCATGAAGTTATGATTTATACATATTGATATCATTTATTTTAAAGCTTGGATTTTGAACTAGTGTATGGCTTTGGCCTGTGTATATGAGGGTTTTAATTATAACTTGACGGTCTTTCTGGAGACAATGATCACCAAACAGCATTTGTCAGTGAACAGCTGACTGTAGTCCCACCTCATGTGATAATGCGAATTTGTTTGTATTGTGAGAGTTTTACAACTAGGCAGAGAAAACATTGGAAGGCATTACCTTGCTTTTGATTCAGAACCATCAAGAATCAATCTTAGCTGAGAAAAACCCAGAGATTAGAAAAGCTCTCAAACAGCTTGCATAAGAGATGCTGGCGTTATATGTTCGAACAGTTTTAAGAACACCACCACATTAAGTAAAATAAAAAGCAAAGGATGATTTATCAAGTCAGATTTCAATCTGGGATTCAACAGGCAATAGTAACACTAGCAGAGATCACCTTAATGTACAATCTGTTTGAACAAAAAGATCTATTTGTACCAGAAGGCCAGCAGATTTTTACCAATGCCTATCTTTCTTACACAGATCACTGCCACAATATTATAGCTGAACCAATGAAAATTACAGTTTCACCTGGAATTTGTGAACCGGGGTTCAAAGAAATCCAGACTATTTTCTGATGCTGAAACTACACAATCTGAAAATAAGTGAGATTTATTTTTGCGCAAGCCATTATATGTCTGTAAAAATTCACCTTGCACTTCAAAACATTTTTGTTTGCTAGTTATGGCCAATTCCCGTGCTTCCTTCAATTCTTGGTGTAGTTGCTGTATCTCTCGGTCTGAATCACCGGTTTGTGCATGGGCACGTCGCAGCTCATCTGAAAAACAAAACATAACTTATCCCAATTTAGAACAATATCTAAAATAAATCAAAATCAGTTTTACATCAAATATAGTAGAAAACCTAGACACCCAAGTGAATAATAAATTGTCTAAAGTAGGGACACTTCAATAATGCTCTATCTGCATAATATATCATTTGCTTTAAACATAATGAATGAAAATCAAAGTTCTCTGGCAAAAATGAAGCATTTTAACTTAGAAATTCAAAACATAATACACACTTAAAAAGTGTACTGCATTTTTTCTTTAGTAAAGCAAAAAAAGTCTTTAGCCATACATATGCTGACCACATTGACCTTTACTTTTCAAACCTTCATTGTGTTAGACTATGTGATGGGAAATGCCATAGTTAGCAGCAAGTATTCTGAGTCATACACTGCCCTGAAGTGAAAATGTATTGCTGCTTCTTCATTGTTTCTGGGTATAATCCTGGTACTCCTTAACATTACTGTTGGGGTACCTTGAACACACAGATTACAGCAGTTCACAAAGGGCAATAATTATTTACAGGGACACTCTCATCTTGTGAGTAAATTCAACAAATCAATCTGACATTTTGCACAATGAAACAAAAATTCTTCCAAATGAAGATCAGTTTCTGATAGCTTTCTTGCAATAAAGTTTACAGTAGAATATCAGTATCTAGTTCTATAAACGAGAGGAACCAACTAGAGAACACACAATCCTAGACTAGGTATTGTGTAATGAGAAAGGATTAATTGGCAAACTGTGAGAGACCCCTGGAGGTAGTGTGACTATAAAATGATAGATTTCTTCTTTAAGATGGAGAGCGACATCATTGATTCTGAGACTAGCGTGCTGAATCTAAATAAAAGAAACTACTACAGAATGAGGTGCAAGCTAGCTATGATAAATTGGGAATAATACTTAAACGAATGATGGGGGACAGGCAATGGCAAATATTTAAAGAACATAAGAATGAGATGCAACAAATATTCATTCTCATCTGGCACAAAAATATAAAGGGAAAGGTGACCTGACTATAGCTAACAAGGGAAATTAGAACTAGATCAAAGGAAGGAGCATACAAATTGGCCAAGAAGTGCATCAGAGAGTGGGAAAATAGAGTGAGTCATTTTATGGAGAACATACAAATTGATTGATTTAAATTATGTGAACAACAAAAAAATTAATCAAGAGAAATAGAGATCCCCTATAGTCAGAAGCAGGTATGTTATAATGGGGAACCAAGAGATGGCAGATCAACTAAATACATATTTTGGTTCTGTTTTTAAAGTAGGACACAAATAACATCCCAAACATGGGGACAACAGAATCTTGCGGGAGGCAGGAACTGAAAGAAATCAGTACAAGTAGAATTATGTTGGAGAAATGACATTAAAAACATCACTTCTAATTTCTTTAGTTTTCTCCTTGCCCTCCTCCACAAAACATCAAATTGCCCCAAATTCAAGTCTGCATCATCCACAACCACCAATTAGCTATGAGTTCCTTAATTATGTTCTGCAATCCCATTTACTTTTGGCAGCAGACCCTGCTCTCTGAACTTCCCAAAATCATAATCATCACTACAAGTTCTATCCAAATATTTCAATGTCTGTGGGCCCCGACAGGACTTTTGTTGATATAAACAGGTATCAACATAAAGTTTCAAGAGACCCTGCTGACATAAAAAGAATCTACTGAGAACATGGGTGGACTTGATATCAGGGTCCTGCCTACATTTTTAAAAGGCTTCCATATTTGGCTTGAGCCTGCTAAAATCTGCCCGTTATGTTGAACCATATTCAAAAAATGTTGACACACAGAAGATGTCAAGATATACCAATCTTTTGCAACTGGTGACATTGAGGCCAAACAAAGACAGTCAGCTGACTCATCAGGACAATCTCTTATGCTGACATTGAGATAATGAGATGAACTAGAATAGGCAAATAAAATAAAGGAACAACACTTTATTTTGTGGTTGAGATAGGTGGGCTGTTGACATATACAGGATTTACATGAATGGGTAGGACTGTACTGCCCTTCACTCAAAATTCTTCTGAAAAACCATTAGAAAACTGAAGGATTTATTTGATCATATTGGTTTTTTGTTCTATTGATTTTTTTCTGTTGCACAACACATTTACTAAAGATAGACAAACGTAGCTAAAAGTTGCTCATTTTCATATTTATTGAAAATAAATACTGGTAATCTCAGATTTTCATTTCATGAATAACAAGTGGAATGGAGACGGATTTTGTGTGGAGGACTTTGAGTATTGTTATCAGTGTCTCTAATATACTACTAGAGTTGGGCCAAAGAGTCTGTTTCTGTGCTGTATAACTCCACGACTCTATGCGTCACATAAAAAAACCCCCTCAAAGTCTGTACTAGAACGTCTGCTCAAACCAAAGGCTCACACAGGTCATATTAGCATAGAATTCCAGATCTTAAACTACACAAATATCCACAGTCAATTTTATTTAATGCTTTGTAGCCTGTATTCACATGGATAGAATGCAAAATGGACCCAGGTTCAAGGTGAAAAGATCTCAGCATCAAACAGTAATGCTTGAAACATTAATCCAAGCCAGTTACAGCTTTCACTCATTATCCCAGTGTTCTCTGACATAAATGGCACTGAATCCAGCATTGTTTCAAATTTAAAATTATCATCTTTGTATTATCATCAAGTCCCTCCATGACATTGCCCCTTAACTCTATACTCAACTGCAGCCTTACAATCCTCTGGGAATTGTGTTGCTCCAGTTCTGGTACCTTGTACATCCTTGATTTCTTTTCTTATACCATCAGCTGATGGACCTTCTGCTCTGCAGGCTTGGTGTTTGAGAATTTTGTCCTTAGACCCCACTTTCCTCATTTACCTCTTTCCTCATGTTTAAGGAAGTACTCAATTTTCTTGATTTGTGTATTCCGAGGAACAGTAAGAACTCTAAAGAACTGAAGCAAATAGGAGAATTGGAGCAAACAGAAGCATAAATACGTTATTCAGTCGCTCAAGCATGCTTTGGTGTTCAATAAGACTATGGCTGACCTGATCTTTGTCTGAACTCCATTTTCTTGCTTGTTCCACATAACGTTTGACTCCCCTATAGTTCAAAAATATATCTCAGCTTCGAGTACATGTATATTCAATGAATGAGTCTCAACTGTTCCCTGGGTTAAAGAATTCCTAAGATTAATGACCCACTGAGAGAAGAAATTCCTCAACTTAGTCGTAAATGGGACAGCTTTCACTTTGAAATGGTGAGAAGATAATGGGGAGACAGACAGCACCCCCACTGTAGCCACCACTTCCCCAAGAAAGGCAGGCTGGTGGCAAGCCAAAAACAAACCTATCCCATAGCTACAAAGTGCTGTGGGTGAACTAAATTAATGGGTTGTGTGATGTTGTCCCTCACTGGGAATAAGTCCCATTTCAAGAAGCTGCTAACAACTGGCAGTCTAGGCAGGGCCAGAAGTCTGTGGTGGACACTGGTGGGGCTGCAGGCAGGCTTGCAAAGGAGGTCAAATGGATTACAGAGTAAGGTAAGTCAGGAATTCTAGGTAGGGGAACATTTGGCAACTTAGAAAAAGGTTAATGGGTCGAGGAAACATATCTGCAGATAGGAAGAGTGTACTACTTTCTTGGAGTGGTGACCCTGATAGATAAAGGGCAGTCAAACTCACAAAGATAGCACACATTTTCTTCCTACCATTTTAAACACTTTTAAAGAGAAAGGGACACCACCATCCCCCCTACTCCTCCAATCATTTTGTAATACCAGCAGCATAATATTGGGTTAGTTGACATTAAACAAGTTCAATTAATCCTTAATAATTTATTTACATATGGTGGGAGGGCTGCCAAATTCAGCACCAATCTGCCAGCTGTTTTATGAGATGAGTTTGGGTGTGGGTGACAAAGTGGTGAGCTTGCCATCCAATTAATATTTAATAAAAACAAAAATACTCATTGTGGGTACATGTAATATCTAGCCCAACATCTTTTAAGCATTTGACCTGTCAAGCTCCTTTGGAATCTTACATGATTCAAAACCCTATTTCAGTTGCTGAGGATCTTATGAGGCAACAGTCAATGACAAACAATCTGTCAGTGTCTTAATTCTACTTTAAATAAGGCATCTCTAACTGGTGGCATTCAGACACAGTGGCATAGTGGTAACATCACTGGACCAGCAGATCAGAGGCCCAGCAAATGCTCGGGTCACATGACTTCAAATGACATTATGACAGCTGGCAGAATTTGAATTAAATTAATTAATAAACCTGGAATTGAAATCTGGGCCTGGATTTCACAATATTGTGTTTTTACTGCTAACACAGTTCTTGTTGCCAGCAAATTTGATGATTCAAAATGAGCAATCAGACCACTTGCAGTACTTTCGAACATGCAACACCATTATGGGGGTGAAGAGCTCCAACATCCCACAATTTTATAGGAGCCAAGCCCTTTTACATAAATATGGGTCACAGCCTCTTAGGGTGTCACAGACAATGGGAGGAGCTCAGTCCCAAGAGGGGGAAAAACAGCCTTCATAACCTCCTTACAATTGGCCTGACCCCATCATGGCTACACCTCAGGGAATGAAAATATGGGGTCTTTAATAAGGAGATAGACCTTATTGCCTTCTCTGGGAAAACTTGACTCTAATCATAGCAATGGTGACCATCAGCTGTCATTAAAACCCATCTGACTCATTAACGCCATTCCAGCAAGGAAACCTGCTTTCCTTACACAGTATGGCTTATATGGGTCTCCATACCTACAAGCAATATGGTTGACCATTAAATGCCCTCATCAGAACAGTTCTGATGAAACATCATTTTTTCAGGTTCTCTCCTTCTCTACGAAGTTGTCAGGCCTGCTGAGTGTCTACTGAAATGAAATGCAATCTTCCTATTGACCTCTGGGAATCCATACCTCAAAATTTCCCAATCAAGACAAGAAGCGATCTTGAAAGTGCCAACAATTTTATACAAGTCTGGCATGCCTAAGTGGAGGTCAAATGAAACAGTAAAAGAAGTGTACAAGAGTCCAAACATCCCACCCAACCCCATTCCTCCTCACTTGTGGTAGGTGGTCTGGATTCAGCAATTGACCATCAGTCTCTCAGGACACACAACACTGGAGTGGAAATAAAGTCAATCTCAGTCCTGGGGAATTACCCGAGGAGGAGAAACATGTTAGGCACAAACTCTCAACTTCATGGATACTCCATTGTAATGAAGCTGCTGCTGCTGCTCAAGTTCAGAAACCCTGAAGACAACAATTTGCATGACCAAAGGTGTCAAATACAATAGTACAGGCCGTTCTGCTATAATGTGTGTTTCATCAACGTGAGTTCGCTGTAACGCAATTGACGAACTGGGGGCACTGTTTTTAAAGCACCAAGTTTTAAAATGTATGTTGCTTGTAACACAATTACATCACCAACACTTAAAGCGCTGTTTCTAAAGCATGATTTTTCTGTAATGTGGGGTTGCACAAAACATAACCATCACATTATAGAACCTACCTGTACTTTTTAAACTATAATAAGCACACTAACTACACTGAAAAGGTTTAAGTAATTTTTATCACCATGCCAAACTGTGACGACCTATCCTTAAATCCTTCCAGCAACCCCTCTGCCTTTAGGCTTACAGCCAGTGACATCATCTGTAATTGCTGGTTACATTTATCGGATATAGTGATGAAGATGACCTAAGATGAAATTGGCTAGACAGCTGCATTCATTCAGCTCTTCACAGTTTGAGTGAGACAAAAACTTCCATTTCTCACAGGTTGTGTACTGTAATCCAACTGAATAACTGTACTGATATCCAACTGAATAACTGTAGTGCATCCTAAACATTTTATCAAATAGTGAATGAACATTTCCTTTGTGCTTTTTTAAAATTGTCTTTGTCATATCAACCACGTCAAACAGTGGGCCAATTGTAATGACATTAATGTGTAGTGATATGTAATTGGGACTGCATTGCCTTTGCAGAAGTACATAACTCAGGCCTGTACCACAACAAATTAGGGATGAAAATAGTTCCCTCACGTGATTGAAACTGTGTTCATTACAACAGTTTCCACCACATTTGTTTCCCTCTATAATAGCCTGAACCCCAGTTAAACACTTTCTTAGTTTTAGTGTATAGTGTGACACAAGTATTTTGGTATCTCCATCCTGAAATATCAGCCTCTTTGATGTTAGTGAACAAATGTTATTTTGCATTCATTTCACTTATCAATCTCTGAAATCTTACAAAAGTAGTTACTTAGCCATTGTTTGATCACATTAATTTCAGCATAAGAAAGCAATCACCAGTGATTTTAATGTCAAAGTTAAAGACATGAATGCAAGTTTAAGAATATAATTTGAAGGTCAGGAAGGCGCGTCAGGACACTGGGGTCCAAGTCCCACCTGCTCCAGAGATATGTAATAACATCTCTGAACAGGTTGGAAGAAAACATCTATATATAGAAACTCAGATTACACTGCTAACTCTTTGGAATTTTATCATTGAAATTTTAGAAACCAAAGGTATTTTGTTGAGTACAGTTTAACAGATTAAAAAAAACATAAGAAATTTTAGATGTGGTCAACCTCATCTGATATAATCTCATGATGAAGGGCCAATCATTTCAATTCCAATGGAAGTTAATTATCCAAAGTATGTTACAAAGAAGTTAACCTCAGTGTACAGTTATACTGAAAAAAAAATCCAGGTTTTAATTTTCTAAGAAATCCATTTATTCCTATGACACAAACTCTAACTGCTGACTTGAGGTTAAAGTCAGATCAGATTACATTAAGACATGAACCATTGCAAAGGGTTATCCTTATATGTTATCCTTAATCAAAGATCAACTGAGATAAGTGATTTCAGCATATATTCAGTTCCAGTGATAAAAGAGATTACTAACTGAAAACTAAATATAGGTGTAGTAAATTATCAATCCATTGTCCAAAGTATCTTACTGGGATCAACTAGTTTTTTTTCATCTTACTATCAATCATTCTATATCACATTTTGAGAATCTTGTTTGATCCATTGCTCCTGTTACACTTCACTAGGGTAATGCTCTGGAAATCAAGCCCTGTTATTCTTCAAATCATCACAGTGGTTAAAGATTTTAACAAGTATTAGAATTCCCAATTTACCGGACTTTTAGGCCCATGATGATAAAAAAAACTGGATCAGGTTTTTGCATTTAACAATAATTGCTATTTAATAGTTAAAAAGACACTAGCCACAGGCGAACAATTATGAAATATTGGTATATAACTTTATTGGTTAAAATTCTAATTCCCTTATGCATACAGATTTATGGACAGACACAGATTGGACAAAAGACTGAGTATGATGAGGACAGGCAAAGACTGGAAAAGTAATTCAATGGTTCCTGTTCACAGGATTTACTGAGATGATGCTTTTACTTGTTTGCAGGAGGCAAAAAAATGACTGATTCATATGTTTGAGAAGGTTTTCTGACATTAATTAAAAGTTAAAGCCTATAGCAACTGAAAGAAAATAGAACAGTTTCCTTTAGGCTTAAAGTATTTTTTACTGCAGAAAAGATAGACAACTCCTGAGCCTGTGAAAGGCCTCTTCCTATCTTGTTCTTTGCCCAAAGCATTTCAGCCATCTTGGAATAAATCACATAGTTGTTGGTAGGCTGAAGGCCTATGTCATCGATAGCTGGTCAATAGTCCACAGACCTAACAGCTACTTGTTGCATCTCCATTTCTGTACAGCCTTTGGTGCCATTTGCAAACCATCTATCACTGCTTGAACCAGCAGTTGTGAAAATAGTATTTAAAATCATTGTCAGGTTACATGCTTTGAAAAATTCCAGAAATCCGTCATCATTTAATCCTTAGTTTTCAGAACAATTATTTTCCAATTTCAAAAATATTTCCAAAATAAAAAGACACGTGCCAACTATATTCATTCCATGTGATCTATCCTTAATTATTAAGTACATGCAGTAAATTGAACAATTTTAAGTACAGATCAGTATTTCACTTTCTCTATAAGTTCCTTGCAATCTTATGACATTATTGCACTTTACACCGCAAAAAGTAGATTTACTTTGAGGAAATAGGATTTAGGTTGCTATATAGACATACTTGTAACAATTTTAGACATGATCAGGTTTGGAAGGAAGCTTACACTTCACTGCTAATGATGGAGCAATGAATAGAATCTTAACTAACAGCAATTCACAAAGTTTAATAGAAGGTTGATAGATGCTTAATTTCAAGATTACTTAGAAAAGAAAACTATGGTTTCAATCATCTAATTTCATGGGGTAAACATGATAGATATTTAATAAAATGATTGCCTTTATGTTGTTCATTGGTACTCCAATGCAAGTTACTATAGTTTCAGGGTAATTCACATCAAAAGGTGAAAGAGAAATTAAATCAATGTGGATTATCACACCACAAGGACGGCACAAAGGCCCTCAAGCAGATTACCTATACAGCCTATTATGGGTTATGGTTTGTGATTCACAAGGAGCTAGAAAAGAGGTGAGAAATGCAAACACACTGGCAGAAGGAAGCACAGTAAATTAGCATACTGTCCTGAAACTTCTGTGATCAAGGCTGAACTTATCCAAGAGGACTGGTGTTTGTGATGAATCAGTTTTGAATGTCCAGGGTAAAATGAGCTTGGGAAATAATCTTGCTACAATATGGTATGTTGCCTGGATACCAACCATTTGTGGTTGGAGTAGATTACTGACATCAACCCTTTTTATGTTAGTCTAAGGGGCTGTTCAGTAGGTTGTGGCAGAGGATGGACTATGAATACCTCTCACCAGAAGAGGCTCTTCTCTTAGGTAACAGGATAATTTATTACATCTTAATAACTATATATAGATTACATTAACAAAGAATATTAACTATTAATATGTAGGAGTAGATAAGATATTTGCATCTTTATGAAGATACTACTCCCAACTTGCTCCAATTGTAGTGTAGCTGCTTGATTGTAACTGCTAAAAAGCCTGCTCGAAGCTCCACCTAGTGGCTAGGATATAAATCAGAGCTGGCAGAGCTTCAGCTTAGCTCAGATGAACCACTTCAGGTTCATTACCTTATTCAACATCTGTTCGTCAAGCCGTTCCCACTTAATTTTTGCAAAGGCTTAAACGACTATATTACATTTACCTCTACCACTTTTCTCCAACCCAAGCCATTACATCTAAGTTCACAACTCTCAGTGAACTGTTGGCTTGACAATTCTTCTAGAATGTGTTTGTTTTAGACTTGGTCATAACTTGAACATGGTGCCCTTGATGCTAATTTTTTCGTTATTTCTCATCTGGACAATCCTTTGTTGCAACACATCTTTTGCTGAGAACCTGATTGATTGTTGACATTGTTGTTGACATTAGTCTATTACTCTATCTGGGGAACCTTTGATTTCTCAATGACTGTGACAGAGAAAGTAGTTTAACTTTTACACCATACACATAAGATTTGGCCGATATCTCACTTGTACAAGATGATTAGGGGGTTTACAAGATGATTAGGGGGTTAGATAGGGTTGACAGTGTGAACCTTTTCCCGCGTATGGTGAGGTGATGCACTTCGGTAGGAAGGACATTGAAATACAGTATAAAACAGGCTGTAAGGTTAGCAGTGGTGGACTCTCCCTCTTTATGGGCATTTAAGCGGGCATTGGATAGGTATATGGAGGATAGTGGGTTAGTATAGGTTAGGTGGGCTTGGATCGGCGCAACATCGAGGGCCAAAGGGCCTGTACTGCGCTGTATTCTTCTATGTTTATAAAATGGATAGGCCCTGTTAGATCTTCGGAGATAAGGTTTTGTTTTTGTAGAACTTGCCAATGATTTTTCCTGGTCTCTGTTTCAAAGATAATTTAGGTAGCATTTTCTAAAATTACATTTTTCTTGGACGATCAAAAGTCAATAAAGATGGATCAGAAATACCAAGAACAATTCTGTCTCTTATCAAATCTGTTTGTAAAGCTAATATTTGTTTAACTGTCTCCAGATTCACCTGGAAGTTGGATTCTTCTGTTGAATCTTGCCTGTCAAAGAATTCGACTTGTTCTTAAATTAGACTAACTATGAAGGACTTTTACAAAATCATTGAAGGGATCTGTCTTCTTTCATTTTTTGGTGATTGCAGCAAGAACACGCTAATGGATCAACTGCAAATAGCATTATATTAAATTATGTGATTAACCTTGAAGCAATTCAACACCTCAGATTGCTTCTCTCTATAAGGAGTGTTTCTGATCTTGAGTCTGCTTGGAAGTGTTGTCTTTTCCCATTTCTTCTTAATGTGTTGATTAAACTTACTCCTGTGAAAGTATTTAAAATCTGTATAATTTTAATATTGTTTAAACTTGAAGTTCTGCAAGGTCGTCTTTGCATTCAGAAAACTTCCAAACTAAGTTGCTATAAACATGTTAAAATCTTCAAAGATTTATATTTATTTTCCAATCTGTAGCTAATTCTTGATAACCATTGATCTCTCTCAAATTATTCTCAAAGGTTTAATTTGTATTTAATAGTTGTTGTGATTTACTATTTCCACACTTCTAAAAAAGATGTTTTTTTAAGATGTTACCTTGCAAATGTTACAAATTCATGTTTATTAAAGTTTCTACTCTTACTATATCTTGTCTTCTTAAAGCTTCTTGCTTTTTAAATTGATACTGTTTTAATGTCCGTTCTTGAAGTTATTACTTAGTTTCCAAATTCTGTCCAGTAGCAATATTGTTGAAAGAAAAAGCTGTTAGACTAGTTTTCAGCAACTTCAAAGTTTTAAATCCCAATTTTCTTAATCTGCCAGAGAAATAACCCTGATTTCTCTTTAACGTAAAATAAATGGAGGCTTCATGCCATTTTTCCTTCTTCACTGATTCATTTGCATTACTTCCCCCCTACAAAATAGTGATTCGGACTTTTTATGCTAAAAAACTTCAAATTTTTCGTTAAGACTTTTTCTAATCTCTAAATTGCTTGTAAAGTGTATTTTCGTATGCAATGGACTTGCTCAGATCAGTGGCTTTGAAAATTTTTAAACATGGCTTTGTTTTTAAGCTAGATTTCTTCTCTGGCTCTATGATGTTTGTCTGCAGCTGCAACAATTCATGTTTTAATGGTTGGCATTATTTTATAGATTTTCCAGAATTGCCAGCCTAAAATGTGTAGTGCAACTAAGATATTTACCTTTTCTCTCTTAATGACTTAACTTGTTGCCAGAGCCCAAGATCCAATCGTTTCTTGCTGATTCCCAGTTTAGTTTTGCTGCTGTCATTCCAAAGTAGCAGGCGACGAAACATCCCTCCCAGATTGTCTCAATGCTTTCTATGCTCGCCTTGAGCAGAATTTCGGCATAGAGGTAAGATCTATTTTGACAAGTCCTGATGAACCTATCCCAACAGTCACTGCATCAGAGGTCAGATCAGTTTTCCTTTGTGCGAATCCAAGGAAAGCAATGGGACCAGATGGAGTACCAGGCTGTGGACTCAGAGCATGCGCAAATCAACAGGCAGAGGTTTTCTCAGACATCTTCAATGTCTCTCTGCTGGTTTCAAGAGGGCCAACACCATCCCTTTGCCTAAAGAGGCTCATGCAGCGTGACTCAATTACTACCACCTAATGGCCCTAACTTTGGTAGTTATGAAGTGCTTTGAAAGGCTGGTCAAGGCATTAATCAACTCCAGCCTCCCCACTACTCTTGACCCAATCCAATTTGCCTATTGGACCAACTGATCCACGTCAGATGCCATATCACTTGCCCTTCACTCCTCCCTAGAACATCTTGACACCAAGAACAGCTACATAAGGATCCTACTCATTGACTACAGTTCAACCTTCAACACCATTATCCCTCGAGACTGATTACTAAACCCCATTCCCTGCAACTGGATGCTCAGTTTCCTGACCCACAGGCCACAATCAGTGAAGACTGGGGACAATATTTCATCATCCCAAACACTCAACACTGGAGCATCCCTGAGGTATGTACTCAGCCCCCTACTGTACTCACTGTATACCCTTGACTGCTTAGTCAAATACCAGACTAATGCCACCATAGTCAGTCGAATCTCAGATGGTGATGAAACAGACTACAGACGGGAGGTGGAAGACCTGGAAAAATGGTGCACTGAGAACAACCTAACTCTCAATGTCAGCAAAACCAAGGCACTCATTATTGACTTTCAGCGGGATGTTACTCATGCCCAGCTCAGAGGTGGAACAAGTGGAGAGAGTGTCAAGCTCGTGGGAGTGGTCATCAACAACATGAACTGGACTCTTCATGTGGATGCATTGGTTACAAAAGCCCAACAACCTATCTTGTTCCTCCTGCAGCTGAGGAAATTTGGCATGATGGTGAATACCCTTGCCAACTTTTATAGGTGTGCCATCGACAGCATTCAGTCTGGATGTATCACTACCTGGTGTAGCAACTGTACCATTCAAGATTGGAGACGGTTACAGAAAGTGGCGAACTCAGACCGGACAATCACAAAGGCCAACCTCCCATCTATAGAATCCATCTACCAGGCCTGCTGTCAAGGAAAGGCTGCGAGCATTCTCAAAGGTCCATCACACCCTGGCAATGTTTTTTCTACAACCTTTACCACTGGGGAGAAGGCCCAGAAGCCTGAACACACGCACCAGTTGGTTTTGAAACAGTTTCTAACCTACTTTTGTTAGAACACTGAATGGACTCACAAACTCTTAACATTCGTCTGTTCCTGTGTATTTGATTTTGCTGCTGTTTACCATTTATTTACTTATCTATGCTAGTTAACTCTGTGATCTGCCTGTATTGCTCAAGACAAAGCTTTTCACTGTGCCTCAGTACACGTGACAATAAATTCAATTCAATTTTACTGTCTCCACTTCAAACTGGTTTTTTCGATGCCACTTTTTTGGTCTGGCTGATTTAAAAAAAAGCTTTAGAACAGCTTTCTTACAGCTCCAGTTCAGCTTTGTAGGTAAAACTTCCAGCAGGAAGTACTGTCTGCTGCTTCTGTTTAAACTAATTCAGAAGCCAAATGAGTTGGTTCTCCTTTCTTAAAATGGCAATGATTTAAAGTGATAATTCGCTTTTAGGTTGAAAATTTCTCTTCTTTCTTTCTCTTCTGATTTGTTTGAATTCCTTCTCCTCATGCTATGGATCAAACCCACTGAAATAATGCTATATTATGCCTGGGTATCAACCACCAATGTGGTAGAGAGCTTCCAACAATCCTCTTTTCAATGCTAACCAAAGGGGCTGTTTGGTAGTCTGTAGTCATTATTAAGTCTCAGTTTTACAGGCTTTCGTCTTAGATTACAGAAGGTAGCCTACACCACCTTAGTAATTACATACAGGTTAAATTAACTAATAATTAAAGGCAAATAAGACACTTGCGTCTTCATCAGAAGACGGTGTCCCAACACCACCATCTTCAACTGTAGTTCCCTGATTGAAACGGTCAAAAATCCCAGACATTCTGCCACAATATTCCCATACTCCATCCAGTGACAGTTATATATCAGAATGGGCAGAGCTTCACCTTTTGTATCCCCTATAAAACAAATTGAAGACCAAGATTTAGTGCTCTGTTCAGCAAGTGTACAAGTGAGCCACTTCAGGTGCAATTGACTCCCCACTCCAAAAGTAGAAGGTTCACCAGAGCAAGCACTTATTAGGACTTAAGTGCTGCTCAGGAACTGCCCAGCAGTAGCCTCACCACTTAAATTCTGACGTTTGTTGGCCAATTAAAGTCTGGCAGCTTCAGGGAGCTTAAGATGTTGCTGGAGCGCAAGGGTGCACAGCCATGGATCGCCGCATCAGTCAGCAGGGAGGAGTTTATTTGGTTGCATGGGAGGCAAGCACAAGGGTATGACTTTCAGCATACACCATCTGCCCCTAGAAGGCTTTAATTGGTGGCATATTGAGAATATTGCCCATCAACCTTCTTATCTCGAACCAAAAAGTTAAGCTGACAAGTCGTTGCTACATCCAGACAGTGGAAAAATCAGATTCAGCAGACTAAGACGTGCAAGCAACAAAAGTGACCAAGGGGGGGGGGGGGGGGGGGGGCATCAATTTGAAATAGCCACCAAGATTAATGACAACTGTTGGAATAAGAAATGTTTCATTGTGGAAAGACTTTTGCCATCAGGAATAAGTATTCTGTCTTTTAAGGTAAAATTAAATGACTATTTGCAGATAAAAATATACAGCCATATTTAGTTTCAGATTGCTTTAGAAAAGAGCAAGCATAGATAATGATGGGCTAAATGGCCAACCTATACTATAACATTTAATGGCGCTGGCCCTTAGATGAATTTTGCTGACACCAATCTGAACAATCACAATTGCCTTATTAAAGTTACCATCTCATATCAGATAAATGTTTTAAATGGATTGTTGACAAGATAGTGCAACCTCCGTACATAACCAATATAAGTAGTGACTGTGGAAAATCAAAATGTAATCTTCATTTTGTGTCATAATAAACCGAGAGGCTCTTTGCAGAGTTTTAATATCAAAATTAACCTGGAAAAATGGAAGTTTAGAAAGTATGTAACAACAGAATATGTATACACTCAGATTTCTAATAATTCATCAGAAACTTTGTACATTTTCCATATCAGTTCAGAACTTTTAAAAGTAAAGAACTGAGAGAAAGATAAAATCATAAAATTACCATCAACCACTGCCACCTCATGGAGGCTTGTACTGTGCCAGCTAATTAATAAATACACCCTATACTTACACTTGAGATGATCCAGCTCACTTTCATGTTTTCTGCTGGAAGCTCTCGCCTCTGCCAAGAGGTCTGCGGTGGGGTGAAGCAGAAGACAGGCAGAAGAACATTGCAGATGAAACAGAAGCCAGCAAACATAGAACACAGAAAAGCAAGAAAGGCTGCGTGAGAATGACACAGAAGCCAACATGAAAGCCTTATCTCTTTAAGTGCTGGCTCATACCTGTTTTTAAAACTGGGAATGTGTGCAGAATTTAGAATTTCAAATTTAAATTAAATTCCCCAAGATAAATAATAATAGTTTGAAGCCAGAAGAATCTTCTCCAATTGCAAACTACTTCACCAATTACATACAAAGAATATGACCCAAATAGTTCATACATTTTGCTCCTTGTAGCTAAACGTAACTCCTAAGGCATTTGCCATATATCCAATTATGGAAAAGTACTGTGACTGGCACTTATCTGAAGTATTATTGTACCCTAATTTTGATGCAGGGCTTCATATTTAATCATTTTTAATTTCAATTTGTTGGGATTGATATTAGTGCTGCTTCTTTGAAATGGTTTTCTGTTCAATTGTGGATCACCAAAAGTTAAATATGTTTGATAGTTTAAAGAAAGGCAAAAAAAAAGGATTGTTACAGTTACCAACCACCACTTTTTGCAATAGCTCAAGTGTTTCAGAACAAGACTGTTAATGCTGTGTATTCTGTGACAGTCCAAGACAAAAGAAAGCACATATAGACACACATGAATATGCTTTGGCTACAGCAATTTAAGATATTAATACATGCACTACCAGTCCTATTTTTGAAGAAGGAGAGAATGAATATAGTCCCCATCTAGAGTTAACAGTGAACACAGCATTGACGTTGCTTTATTAGGTACAGGTCATTTTTGAAGCATGGCTTTCATTTTACATGTAAATCTGCATTTGCTTTGCAATTTATTAGGGCTTCTCAGAGTAAATACAAATACCAATTCTGAATAATTAAGAGTGTCATCTCTAACTATGGGTGAGGTTCCAGATGACTAGATAGTGGCTGATGTTTAAAGAGGGATGTAAGGAGAAGCCTTGGAATTAAAGGCCTGTGAGTCTGACTTTGGGGGTATGGGGAAGTTGTTGGAGGTGATTCTGAAAGATAGGATTTATATGCATTTAGAGAGGCATTCCTGATTAGGGATAGCCACCATGTGAGGAAAACCATGTCTCATAAAGATTGTGTTTTTTTTAAAGAATTAACCAAAACGATTGATGAGGGCAAAGTAGTGGATGTTGATCACTTTGACTTTGGAAAAACATTTGACAAGGTTCCACATGGTAGACTGATTAGTAAAGTCAGATCAAATGGGATTCAGAATGAGCTTGCCAATTGGATATAAAATTGGCTGAACAGCAGGAGGCAGAAAGTGGTGGTAGAGGGTTTTTTTTCGGTCTGGAGGCCTGTTACTGGTGGTGTTCCATAGAGAACAGTGGTTGGGTCTGCTTTTGTTTGTTATTTATACAATTGATACAATCTTCTCAAAACTTGCTGACAAGTGATCTAGATCAGCATATAGAAGGCATAGTTAGTACATGTGCAGATGATACCAAAATTGGAGGTATAGGAAACAGTCAAGGAGGTTATCCAAGATTACAAAGAGATCTTGATCGATTGGGTCAATGGGTTGGGTAGTGGCAGATTTAGTTTAATTTGGGTAAATGCGAGGTATTGCATTTTGATAAAACAAACAAAGACTTATACAATTAATGGTAGGGCCTTGGGTAGTGTTGTCGAATAGAGAGACCCAGGGGTTAAGGTTCAGGTTCAGGTCCTAATTCGTTGAAGTTTCCATCATCGGTAGACAGGATGCTTAAGGCGGTATTTAACACACTTGCCTTCATCACTCAGCTCTTTAGGAACTGGGATGTTAAGTTGAGGTTGCACAGGATGTTGGTGAGGCTTCTTCTAGAGTACTATGTCCAATTTTGTTTGTCCTGTTACAGGAAGGATATTATAAAGCTAGAAAATGCTCTGAAAAGACTCACCAGCATATGTCTGGGAATAGAAAGTTTGAGTTATAGGGAGAAGCTGGATAGGGTGGGACTTTTTTCACTGGATGTGAAGGGGTAGGAGGTTGAAGGGTGGCCTTATAGAGGTTTTAAAATTATGAGGAGCATAGATAAGGTTAATGGCAAAAGTCTTTTCCCTAGGATAGGGGAGTTCAAAACTAGAGGTCATCATTTTAAGGTGGGACAGGTTTTACATTGAAGTAGCAGACCATAGAAGAATGATCTTAATTTCTTTTTCCAGTGAAGGCAAAAGAAGATAAACAGCATCTAATTTGAACAATAAAACCATTTGAATTAGCCTAATAATAATAATAATAATTTGAAATATACTAATAACAATTAATAACTTGAAAAGTGACTAACCATTTGTGTAACAATGTATGCTTAAAATTTACAACTAATTTATTGCAAACAGATTTCAAAAATTAGCGTTTAAAAATTATTTTAAAAACTCAAAAATATGAAATGATTACTGGATAATAAGAAACTGCCAAATAATAATGCAACTTCACACAAGTTCAGCAATTTACCTACTCCCCCTGCGAAGGAAGATTGGGTTTACTTAAATGATGGTGTGTTCTGGTATGATATTGTAAAGAAACTGAATAGTCGGTGTTTTGAGAGGTGCATAATAGTCAGTCAATTATTTTTACTGCACAGTCTCACATAAAATGTTCCCTCCGTGCCACAAATTGGAGAAAACTTTTTAGAATTATTACTGCTTCTTCTCTTTCCTGCTGACTTCCCAAACTAAACTTGCATGATCTCAATATTATTTTGAATAACAAGTCATATATTGTGTGCTTTATCAACTGCAATATTCATGTTAAAAATACTTTATGATTAATTGTTTGCGTGAATGCATTTATATACTCGATTCAAAAAGCCAATAATAGCAAAATAATTTTAAATGCTCAACATAGCTTTGCATGACTACATGCCTGAACAATTTACAAGCTAAAAACAGGTCCTCAGAGTGTTTTCCTAGACCTCTTTTTTCCAATACATTGATGAGTGTGTCAACGTTGCTTCTTACTCTTGGCTAGAATTGGCAAATATTGTCAACTTTGATTCTAAATTGCACCCTTCTTGAAATTTCACACATTTGAATACTGATTTCCCCAGTCCCTTTCTTGACCTCCCCACCTCCGTTCTGGCTATCCATTAATGTCTACTGCAAACACATTGTTTATGCTTTTTCCAACCAGATTCTTGTAACAATTCTGTTCCATTCCAATACTGGGTACTACAACTAAAGTTATTAGCAGAAGTGAAATAGTGAACAGTAGGTTTTTGGGATACAATGCTTCCTTTCAACCAAAGAATGAATCATTGTTGTGCTTTGTTTTGAAAAATATTCTTATGATGAATTGCGTTTGTGGATTACTTGGGTGTCTCAGTTCAAATTCTAAAATCCACATGAGGGCATAAATGTCATCTGTATCTGACTTTTCATTGCTTTTTTGTTTCAACAATCTTGTGACAATGGGGGCTAACAGAAACACTTTGAATACCTAACCTTTTTGTTAACAGATTTGATATGACTGATGGCAGTTTAAATTAAGTATTATTATCACAAAGAGTTTGTCATGTCCATTTTAGAATGAGTAATGTGAAGTATATTTTAATGATAGAAGAAATAAGATCTGGGGAAAACTGTTATGGTTTTGCTCATGATCATTAATCTGATTCATTCGCGCTTGCATTTACTGCCCATCCATAATTGTCCTCGAGAAGGCAATTATGGAGTATCCTTCATGAACTGCTGCAGTTCATTTGCTGTTGATACACCCACAATGCAGCTGAGGAATGAGTTCCAGGATTTTGACCCAGTGATACTCAGATCGATATGTAGAAATCAAGATGGTGAGTGGTTTGGAGATGAATTGGCAAGTGGCAGTATTCCCATGTTTCTGCTGCCCTTGTCCTTTTAGATGGTAGTGGTCATAGGTTTGGAAAGTGCTATCTAAGGAACCTTGGTGAATTTCTGCAGTGAATTTAGTAGATGGTTCACATAGTTCTGAGCCATATATACTGGGCTGAATTTGATCAGTCCTCTGGGGACAGGCTGAGGGGGCAAGGGAAGACAGGGCAGGAAAAGTAGTGCAAGTCATTTCTCTGCCAGTCTACCAACTTTACCAGTTTCCACTTTGATGTCAAAGTTGCCAATTTGGCCATTAAAAGGTGCCTTCCTTGAAAGGATTGCGGGCATTTCAATCCTGATGGCCTCATGGTAGGCTCTTTGAGAGGTGGGGTTCCTGAACGTATTATGGGATGATGTCATGGCAATAGGGATCAAAATTTCCTAATTTGCTCCTGGGATGGCGAGGGCATTCACTTAGATGGGAAAGTGCAGTCCTTCTATGGCGTGCTTTGCTTCCAGACGTAATCTCAGCAGGGGCCACCACTTTCAGTGGCACTGCTGAAACTTCTAATCTGCCAGTCCTCAAATTTGGCCAGCAGCTTTCAGGAAGGCAGTTGCGATCAGTTGCCCACCTGATGCAAGATAAGATACAACCTTGGGTCCTGTATACAGTCAAAGCAGGGATAGTGCCTCCCTCTGAGCCTACTGATTGGAGACTAGATAAAAGAACAAAATTTAGTCCATATTTTCCAAGTTATTTGATGATCTATTGCAGACATTTGGAAAACAATGAGCAGCTTCTACTTGATTAAATGATCTTTACAGGAGTATGCATGGTTTATTGGTCACGAGAAGCATTATAATTTACAGATGGCTTGAAATTCAAGGATATTCTTTGATTCACAGGAAATATGAACTGTCTTTCAAATGTTTAGATGGCAAAAGAACGAGTAAAAACTCAGCTAAAGAACTGGTTTAAATGTTGTTAAATGATGAAAGTGAAGGGGCAGAAAGCTCACTAAAATAATAGATCAAACCTATGAATTGCAACCTTCCGTTAACTTTCCATTAGTACTGCTAGGTTACAGTAATAATTTCTTTTACAGTACCATGGGAATTTAAGATCCATACGAACATCATAAAAAGGCTTTATCTTGATGCCTCCAACCAACAAGATAATAATTCTAACACTAGGGGCAATGCCTTTGATAAGGTCCCACATAAGAAATTATTAGTCGTTCTGCTTTAATGCACGCTTTGTTAATGTGAATTCAATGTAACAAGACTGACGAATTGGGGACAGCGTTTCTAAAGCGTGAACTTTTACAACATATGTTGGCTGTAATAGACGATTACATCGCCTACAGTTTAAGCGCTGCTTCCAAGAGCAGGGGTTGCACAAGAATGCAACCATCACTTTGTAGAAGAACTACCTGTACTTTGGTAAAGTTAAAGCACATTGGATTGGGGTATTGTACTGATATGGATACAGAAAGATTGGCGGACAGGAAAGAAAGTAGGAATAAACTGTTCTTATTCAGAGTGGCAAGCAATGATTTTTCGGGTACCACAGGGGTCAATGCTTGGATCACAGCTACTTACAATACATATCAATAATTTAAATGAGGGAACTAAATATTTTATTTCAGGTTTGCAGATAACACAGAAGTGAGGAAGATGCAGAAATACTTCAGAGTTATTTGAACAAGTTGAATGATTGGCAAATCTATGGCAGACAAAAATATAATGTGGATAAATGTGATGTTTTGTGGCAAAAACAGGAAGGCAAACAGATACCTGAATGGTGTCAAAATGTGTGGTTCTGGAAAAATACAGCCAGTCAGGCAGCATCCAAGGAGCATGAGAGTCAATGTTTTGAGCATTAGCTCTTCATCAGGAATGTGGAGGGAGGATAATGGAGCTGAGAGATAAATGGGAGGATGGTGGGGCTGGGGGGGAAGGTAGCTAGGAATGCGATAGATAGATGAAGGTGGGGGGTGATGTTGGTGATAGGTCGGAGTGGAGGGTAAGCAGATAAGTTGGAAGGAAGATGGACAGGTTGGAAAGTTCAAGAAGGCGGTGCTGATTTGGAGGGTTGGATCTGAGATAAGGTGAGGAAAAGGGAGATCAGGAAAGTGGTGAAATTGACATTGATCCCGTGCGATTGGAGAGTCCCAAGACAGAAGATGATAGTTAGAATCTGGTGGAGGAGGCGGCCCAGGACTTGCATGTCCTTGGCAGAGTGGGAGGGGGAGTTGAAGTGTTCGGCCAGAGCAAGTTGGGGTTGATTGGTGCGTGTGTCCCGGAGATGTTCCCTGAAACGTTCTGCAAGTTGCTTTCTGTCTCCCCAATGTAGAGGGGACCACATTGAAAGCAACGGACAACGCAGATGAGGTGGAAGGAATTCTCTGCCGGACCTGGAAGGATCCTTTGGGGCCTTGGAGGGAGGTGAGGGAGAGGTGTGGGTGCAGGTTTTACACCTCTTGTGGTGGCAAGGAAAGGTGCCAGGAATGGAGGGTGTGTTGGTGAGTGATGTGGACCTAATGAGGGAGTCACAGAGGGAATGGTCTCTGCAGGATACTGAAAGAGGTGGAGGGGTATATATATCTCTGGTGGTGGGGTATGACTGTAGTGGCAACAATGGCTGAGGATGATACATTGTATCTGGAGGCTGGTGAGATGGAAGGTGAGAACCGGGGGGTGTTCTGTCCTTGTTGCAATTGAAGGGGTGGGGGTTCAAATGGTGGAAGTGCAGTAAGTGGATGAGATGTGCTGGAGGTCCCTAAAGTAGGAAAACCTGTCTACCTGACTTATCCCTATCACCTCCACTTTCATCCACCTATCACATTCCTAGCTATCTTACTCCAGGCAACCCTTCTCCCATTTATCTCTCAGCCTCCTTGGCTCCCCCCACCCACATTCCTGATGAAGTGCTTACGCATGAAATGTCAACTCTCCTGCTCCTTGGAAGCTGCCTGACTGGCTGTGCTTTTCCAGCACCACACTTTTTGACTCTAATCTCCAGCATCTGCAGTCCTCACTTTCTCCTGGATGTCTGAATGGTGCCAAATTGGGAAAGAGGGAGGTGCAATGAATCCAGGCTATCCTTATACACCAGTGACCAAAAATATGCATGCAGGTGCAGCAGGCATGAAGAAAGCAAATGGTACATTGGCCTTCATGATGAAAGGATTATAGTACAGGGAAAGGTGGGTCTTGCTGCAATTGTACAAGGCCTTGGTGAGACGACACCTGGAGTATTACATGCAGTTTTGGTCTCCTTATCCGAGATGTTCCAGCTATAGAGAGAGTGCAATGCAAATTTACCAGACTGACATATGGAGAAAGTTTGGACTTTAGAAGAACTAGACCAGATCTTACAAAAATCTTTAAAATTCTAATAGGTCTCGGCTGAATAAATGCAGAAAGGATGTTTCCGATGACCAAGGAGGTCAGAACCAGGTGTCACACTCTAAGGAGATGCGATAGACCATTTCTAACTGAAATGAGGAGAAATTTCTTCACTCAGTGTGGTGAGCCCATGGAATTCACTACCACAGAAAGGGGATAAGGCCAAACATTAAATATTTTTAAGAAAGAATTGGATATTGTTCTTGGGGATAAAGGGATCAAAAGGTATGGAGGGAAAATGGGAACAGCGCACTGATTTGGATGATTAGCCACATCATATTGAATGGTGGGGCAAGCTCAAAAAGCCAAATGACCTTGGAGTGTAGGTTCATAGCTCCTTGAAAGTGGAGTCGCAGGTAGATAGAATAGTGAAGGCGGCATTTGGTATGCTTTCTTTTATTGGTCAGAGTATTGAGTACAGGAGTTGGGAGGTCATATTGCGGCTGTACAGGACATTGGTTCGGCCACTTTGGAATATTGCATGCCGTTCTGGTCTCCTTCCTGTTGGAAATCTGTTGTGAAACTTGAAAGGGTTCAGAAAAGATTTACAAGGATGTTGCCAGGGTTGGAGGATTTGAGCTATAGGGAGAGGTTGAACAGGCTGGGGCTATTTTCCCTTGAGCGGAGGCTGAGGGGTGACCTTATAGAGGTTTACAAAATCATGAGGGACATGGATAGGATAAATAGACAAAGTCTTTTCCCTGGGGTCGGGGAGTCCAGAACTAGAGGGCAGAGGTTTAGGGTGAGAGGGGAAAGCTATAAAAGAGACAAAAGGGACAACGTTTTCACACAGTGGGTGGTACGTGTATGGAATGAGCTGCCAGAGGAAGTGGTGGAGGCTGGTAACAATTGCAACATTTAAAAGGCATTTGGATGGGTATATGAATAGGAAGGGTTTGGAGGGATATGGGTTGGATGCTGGCAGGTGGGACTAGATTGTGTTGGGATATCTGGTCGGCATGGACCGAAGGATCTGTTTCCATGCTGTACATCCCTATGACTCTATGACTACTGCTCAAATATCTACGTTTCTATGAAGTCTTACATGACAATAACAAACTGGAAAAAAATGGTAATCAAATAATCAAAACCTGCAGTTGTATAATGGGGAAGGTTTCAAAATTGATAGATATTATCAGATAAAATAATAAAAAAAAAATCAAATTCTGAACACCTGAAAAAAAGCACAAAAACCAATTTGCTGGAAAATTAGAAAATGATCAGAAACTGTTCCTTACTGCTATCCAGTGGCAAAAGTTTGTACCCACACTCTGACAGTGAAACTGAATTAGAAAAATGGACACGCCAATTGGTAATGGCAGAAATATTTCACCCAAATTTGGAAATATGCATTTATGGGCATGAATTCAGTCCTAGCCAAGCTTTTCTTAAAGACAAACAAACAAATAAATAAATAAATAGCTAAGGATATTTTATTATTGATGTGTCATACATTCTAAGTCATTGCTAACAATTTTGCCTGGATTAGAAGATAGAGGTTTCAAGCCCTATTTCAGAGACTTGAACAAATCTAGGTTGGTGCCTCAGTAGAGAGCCAAAGAGTTCCTGCATTATTGAAGGTGCTGCTGCTCAATCTCTTCAAAAGATCCCAGAACATATTTCAAAATTTGAGGAGGCCAGTTCTCCACATTTTCTCCTGGCCAATATTTATCTTCCAAGCAACATTACTAAAAACATATTATTTGATTGACTGCTTCTCAATGAACTGTGAGAAATTAGCAGTCACATTCCCTACGTTACTGTCGTGACTACACTACAATATCATTTAATTGACAATGAAACTTTTTAAGGCCTCTTGTTATGTAAATTCAAGTTCTTTATTCTGCGGCCAACAAATCAAGCATCACTATGAAGTAATACAATGGTTACTGTGTAAAAAATTGACTTGGATATTCATTTGAAAATGTATAAAGTGTAATATTAAAATGAATAGCCAAGCAATACACAATAATACAAAGCAAAGATTCTTAGCATCTGTGTTGCAAGATCTCAACTTTAGATATTTAACAATCAAAATTCAACAAGCTCAGCATTGGGCTCTTGTCCACTGATTGAAAACAAAACAACTGTAAAACCACCATATACATATAATCACATCAATATTACAACCAATAACATTATGCCCCTGTGTTGATTAATAATTATGGAAAGGTATCATAGTGATTAGGTTATTGGACTAATAATCCAGAGGCATAAACTAATAACCCAGAAATGAGTGTTCAAATCCGACAAAAGATGGCTACTGTCCCACATAGGACAAGAGGATCAGTCATAGATTTTCAGAAAAATTACTGCATTCCAATCCCTATTCATGCTTATCCAAACAAACTAACAGAGAATGACAGTCCTTGACATCAAGGCCTCATTTGACCGAATGGGGCATCAAGGAGCCCAAGCAAAACTGGAATCAATGGGTAGAAGGGCAAACTCTCTGCTGATTGGAGTCATACCTGGCATGAAGGATGATGATTTTGGTTGTTGGAGGTCAATCATCTCAGCTCCAGGACATCTCTGCAGGAGTTATTCCTGATCCTCCTTCCATCATAAGGTGAGAAGTGGGGATGTTGGCTGTAGATTGCACAATCTTCAGCACCATTTATGCCTTCTTAGATGCTTAAGCAGTCCTTGTTCAAATGCAACAAGATCTGGATAATAACCAGGCTTGGCCGACAAGTGGTAGTAACATTCATGCCACAAAAATGCCAGGCAATGACCATCACCAAAAAAAAGACAATCTAACCATCACACCTTAACGTTCAATTGCATTACCACCAATATTGACATTCGGGACCTCCACTGACCAGAAACTCAATTGCACTTACCACATGAACACGCTGGCTACAAAAGAAGTCAGAGGCTAGGAATACAGTGGCAAATAATTCACCTTCTAACTCCCCATACCTACAAGGCACAGTCAAATTGATGGGATACTCAACATTTCGCCTGGATAAGTTCAGCTTTAACAACATTCAAGAAACTTGACACCATTCAACAGAAAACAGTCCCTTGATTGGCACCACATCCACAAACATCCACTCACTCCACCAGCAGTGTATACAATCTATATGATACACTGCAGAAATTCACTAAAAATCCTTAGACAGCACCTTCCAAACCCACAGGATACAGGAGGAAAAGGGTAGTCAAGTTCTCCTCCAAATCACTCACCATCCTGACCTGGAAACATATTGCCGATCCTTCACTGTCACTGGGTCAAAATCCTAGAATTCTGTCCTGAAGGACATTGTGGGTCAACCAACAGCACATGGCCATTAGCAGCTGAAGGAGGCAGCTCACCACTGCCTTCTCAAGAACAACTAGGGATGGACAATAAAATGTGAGCCAGCAGCAATACCGACGTTCCAAAAACGAAAAAGAAAAAATTAACAGCTCACTTCTACTCTGAATTACAATGTTCTAAAATAATCTTGAAGTTTATCAAACACCAAGCAGAAAGGAGTACTTAAAAAGGATTCCCAAATGCAAAAGCATTACCATGTGAAAAGGAAGAAAAACAAGGAAAAATGTTGGAACATATTCTGTTAAATGTGAAAACATACACTGGATAGCATAAATTACATGAAAAATTATAAGTAGCACCTATCTATGTTTATGATCAATTATGTAATGGGAGCTATTGTTTAGGTGACATCCAACATCAAGGTGTTATACATTATTTAAATTACATGCAGTTCATTAAAGGTTAATCTGGATACCAATGGGATCCAGGAAACATTATCCAGTCTGCTTATTTGATCATAATTCTGGGTTTTATTTTAAGTTATTATAATGCTTATGTTAGCAAGTTTATGAGATGGAAATATAGTAGTCCCTCCACCCCGTACCCACAAGGGATACGTTTAAAGTCCTATGGCGGAAGCCCAAAACCACGGACAGGAACAAACCCATTAATTTAAGTGGGAAATTGTCTGTCCTGGCAGCCCTCTGGTCCCTGGTTCTGGAAGGTTCCGGCAGCAGTAAACCACGGTAACTGAAACTACGGAAAACACTTCTGTGGACACAGGGGTCACCATGTACTCAAGATAACCCAACATTTAGGTTTAAATTTTAGTCAAAGAGCAGCAATATTTTAAAACTGAGCTCAAATTTGATGGCTGAGAAATAGAATTTAATGTACACTTCATTAATTTACAGCAGGACAAATTTAATGGAAAAAAAGGCGAAAAAGACTAAAAAAGAGGAGTTAAGAAATTGATGTTCTTATTGATGGCTTGGGAAAAGAAGAGAGCACAGCTAGAAGGGAACCATACTTTGAGAAAAGAGATTAAATATATTTGACAGTTCAGAACTAAAATGCACTGAAATACCAGAAAAAAGGAAGCAAAATTGTAAAATCAGAAGAGTCATTTCGGAATGAAATCACAAAGTGCTTTCACAGAATCGGTACTGAAAACCTCGAACCCCCTCCTTTCTTCTATTGGCCATAAATGGTAGGTCAGCTAAAGTTTTGAAGACTGAGCATGACAGATTACATTGGATGTGCAGCTCAGAAACATGTCATGCAACCTGTAAGTCCATGCTGAAATTTGCACTTTATTCAAACCCTGTTCCATCTTATGAAATCTAAGTTGATTATGCTAATCCTCTATTCTCAGTTCCCTTGCGTTTATCCAGCTTTCCCTGAAATGCATCTGTTATATCCTCTTCAAACATATCCTATCGTAGCAATTTCCAAGTTGTTAACTTTGCAAAGTATATTTGTCTGAATTCCCATTATGATTTATTGCTAACTATCCTTTATTGAAGATCTCCAATTGCATTCTTCCTCACAAATGAAAATATGGGGCTAGATTTTCATTTTGGATGGGAATCAAAAACAGGGGGAGCCTTTAACATAATGACCCGATCTCCTGTCCCGACTGGCAGCACATAGTAACTTGATTTTCATGATATACAGTCAGGGTCAAGTTGGAATTAAACCTGCAGAGAATCACAGCAGGCGGAGAAAAAGCCGAGCAATGTTGGAGTGCCTGATTAAAAGGCCCACTCCATTCACGAAGACATCAGCCCAGATCTCAAGATCAATGCAAGATTACCTGATCCTGAATTCCACCTTCTTCAACCCCACCCCTACTCTTCTACCACCATCCATTCAGCCCTCAACCCACTCTCACCTTCCTCTATGTAATGCTAAATCCACCTCACCACCCAGATCCCCTTAACCTTAAGGGCAAAACAGTAACTAGGGAGTGAATAGGGCCTCTTTAAAAAATCAGAAAGGCTACCTGTGTGTGGAACCAGGACATGGATTTCACATCAGTGTTTACTGTGGAGAATGATATGAAAGTTAGAGAACTTAGGGAAACAAATAGTTATATCTTAAAAGTGCCCATATTGCAGAGGAATAGATGCTGGACATCTTAAAACACACAAAAGGTGGATAAAACCCTGGGACTTGATCAGGTGTATCCGAGCACTTAATGGGAAGCTAGGGAAGTGACTGCTGAGCCCTCTGCTGAAATATTTGTAGCAATAGCCACGGGTGAGGTGCTGGAAGACTGGAAGGTTGGCTAGAGTGGTGCCATTATTTAAGAAAAGTGGTAAGGAAAAGCCAGGGAACCACAGAGCTGTGAGCCTGATGTAAGCAGTGAGTAGGTTGCTCAAGGGGATTCTGAGGGACAAGATTGACATGTATTTGGAAAGACAAGGACTGATTAGGGATAATCAAAGTGGCTTTGTATGGGGGAAATTTTGTCTCACTAACTTGACAGCTTTTGAAGAAGTGACAAAGACTAATGAAGACAGAGTGGTGGAAATGATGTAGATGGACTTCAATAAAGGCATTCTACAAGGTTCTGCATAGTAGACTGGTTAGATCACATTGCATGCAGGGAAAACTAGCCATTTGGATACAGAATTGGTTTGAAGGTTGGAGACAGAGAGTGGTGCTGGAGAGTTGCTTTTCAGGCTGGTGACCTGTGACGAGTGATATGCCACAGGGATCGGTGCTGGATCCACTGCTTTTGTTCATTTATATAAATGATTTGGATGGGAATATAGCAGTATGGTTAAGTTTGCAGATGACAGTGTAGTGGACAGCGAAGATTACCTCAGATTACAATGACACCTTGATCAGATGGGCAAAATGGGCTAAGGCATGGCAGATGGAGTTGAATTTAGATAAATGTGAGGTGCTACATTTTGGTAGGGCAGGACTTGTACACTTAATGGTATGGACCTGGGGTGTGTTGCCGAGCAAAGAGACCTTGGGCTGCAGGTTCATAGCTCCTTGAAAGCGGAGTCACAGGTAAACAGGATAATGAAGATGACTTTTGATATACTTGCATTTGCTGGTCAGTACAATGAGTATAGGAGTTGGGAGGTTATGTTGCAGCTACATTGGTTAGGCCACTTTTGGAATTCTGTATTTAATTCTGGTCTCCCTGTTATAGGAAAACCATTATGAAACTTGAAAGGGTTCAGAAAAGATTTACAAGGATGTTGCCAGAGTTGGAGGGTTTGAGCTATAGGTTTTGAACTACTGAGATCATCAGAGGCCGAGGAATGCCCTTATAGAGATTGATAAAATCACGAGAGGCATGGATGTGGACCTTTCCCCTTGGTAGGGAAGTCCAAAACTAGAGGGCATAGAGGTTTATGTTGAGGGGGGAAAAGATTTAAAAGGGACCTAAGGGGCAACTTTTTCATGCAAAGGGTGGTGTGTCTATGGATTGAACTGCCAGAGGTGGTGTTGGAGGCTGGTACATTTACAACATTTAAAAGGCATTTGGATGAGTACATGGATAGGAAGAGTTTAGAGCGACATGGGGCAAACGCTGGCAAATGGGGATAAATTTAGAATATCTGGTCAGCATGGACGAGTTAGACCAAAGTGTCTGCTTCCATGTTGTACATTTCTATGACTGTATGACTCTATAATCCAGTATCCATTACATATAAAACTCACCAGCCTTATAGTAACATTGAAAAGTCTTTGAGAAACGCATTACTCTGTCAAAATAAACAACCAGTCCTTGAAAATCCATTTTAAAAAGCCACAATCATCTCAACTGTTCATACATCAGGTGAAATAAAAGTGTTCAGTCCCCTTAACAACTGTGACATTAGAAGGTTTAGAAGTCAGCCAGTCATCAATAATGAGATTCCACTGCACAATGGTATTTAAATAAAAACCCTTGTTGAGCTGATTCTACTTGTGGCTTTGGAACTCAAATGATTCATAAAGAAGTTCCACTGAAGAACCGTCATCTTAAAGATCATTCATAATTCCAAAACTCATTATTGATAGCTTTAATTTTTCCCTTTGTCAAATTGCAGAACCTCAAATGTCATAATATCTGCATTATTACCTAAGCCATGTGCAAATTCACATACGACAAATCACATTAATGTATGGTGCAAATGCGACAATACTGCCCCTTTAACAAGGTTATGCTGTCCTTCGATTCTTTTTCAGAGGTCGTAAAAGCAACAATTCTGAAAAGTCTGGCTTGGATGGGTTTTAGGGCCAAATTGATCATAGCTAACAGATACTGCCTCAGACAAAAGGCTTTTAAGTTTTAAAGAAAACATGTACAATAAAAGGGGAGAGGCCTGTTCTCCCAGCTCAGCTTTTCTTTGGTTTGGTTTGGTTTTAGCAGTCTGGCTTTTCACTGAAGTCAGTCAGTTCAGTTTGAGGCTGCTGGTGCAAGGAACAGCTACATGGAAGGTGTTCCACGCTGAATCCCTCTGCCATGTCTCTCTCTCTCCTGTAAGACCCTGTGTTTGATTTTACCTTTTTGCCAAGGGTTGTTTATGGGGAATGTTCCAATATTTGAGTTGAGATAATCTGTTGGGTTTTCAGGAGGTTAAGTTATACTGTACTCTGTTTGAGTTTCATTTGGTAATCTTGTAAATAAATTCTGTTTTGTCTAAAACTAAGTAGTTTGACCAGCTATATCTCTCCTGGAATAGACACTTTAGACCTGCTTAAAACAACTAGCCAAGTTAGGGCGCGGGCTACTTTCTTGAAATGTTTTGAGGGGGACCATGGGCAAGGGCTCCATGTGAATTGTGCTGGGATCGATGTTTTTTGCCAAGAGCACAATGAGGGAAGTACAGATTATCTGGATACTGGGACCAAGGACAAAATTTGGGAAGATATGATAAATCAAAGAGTAAAGTCAAGGCCAAAGAGAAAGACATTAATATGGGAAATGATAAACAGATCATGACAGGAAGGAATAGAGAGTACAAATCTAAGAGTCAACCAATAGATAACAGTAGAATTTATAAAGAGAATAAAAAGATAAAGGGAAAAGGCACTGTATGTCAATGCACATAACATTCAAATCAAAACAGATGAACTGACAGCACAAATGGGAATGAACAAGTACAATCTGGTGGCTATTACAGACACATGACAGCAGGATGACATGGATTGGGACATAAACCTTGAAGGGCACAGAACATTTAGGAATAACAGGAAGCAAGAAAAGGTGGAGGCATGGCTCTTCTTGTAATAAAGGTTTTGGCACAATACAGAGGAATGACATCAGCTCAGGAAATCAAGATATAGAAACAGTTTGGATAGAAATGAGATATAAAGGCAGAAGTCACTTATAAGAATAATATCCAGACATAAGCACACAATTGTGAGGGACATAAAGGAAAAAGTAATGAGAACTTATTGGAAAGGAATGGTAATAATCATGGGAGATTTAAAGCTACACATGGACTGGTAATGTCAGATGGCTAGAAGTAACCCAGACAAGGAATTCACAGAATACTTTCAGGGTAGTTTTTTGGAATGGCACGTTCTTGAGCTGACTAGAAAACAGGATAAACTTGACCTGGTAATGTGAAAATGAGATGGAATTAATGAATGATCTCACAGTGAAGGCATCCCTGATAGCTTAAATCATAATATGATTGAATTTTACATTGATGAAAACTAGGACCTTTTGTTTCAAAACTTATAAAGGGACAATTATGAGGACATAAAACAGAGCTGGCTAAAGTCAATTGACAAATTAGGTTAAAGAATAGGCCAACAGAAATGCAGTGCCAAATATCTAACATGATATTTTAAGAATAGACAGAATACATGCATTCCAAAAAGTAAGAGAATTTCTAAGGCACAGAACCATCATCTAGGGCTAACCAGAAATGTTAAAGATAGTATTAGACCTGTCTGTATCAATGGTGCTGAGGTGGAGATGGGTGGGAACATCAAGTTCCTGCGAATAATGATCAGCAACAAGCTGTCTTGGTCAACCCATGTCAACAAGATGGCCAAGAAAGTACAATAATCCTCTACTTCCTCAACAGGCTAAGGAAATTCAGCATATCCACAAAGACTGTTACCAATTTTTATAGATGCACCATAGAAAGAATCCTATCTGGTTGCATCACAGTGTGGCATGGCAACTGCTCTTCCCAAGACCGCAAGAAACTACACAGTGTTGTGAAAACAGTCCATCACGCAAACTAGCCTTCCATCCACTGCATAATCAATGCTTTCCACTACCTTGGGAAATCAACCATAATCAAAGACGCCTCCCGCCCTGGTCATGCTTTCTTCCACCCTCTTCCATCGGGCAGAAGATACAGAAGTTTGAATACATGTACAAACAGATTCAAGAACAGCTTCTCCCCTGCGGTTATCAGACTTTTGAACGGACCTCTCAAATGTTAAACAAAAACAGAAGTTAGTGGAAAAGCTCATCACGTCTGGCAGCATTTGTGAAGAGAAATCAGAGTTAATGTTTCAGGTCCCGGTGACCCTTTCTCAGTTCTGAGGCCCTTTCTCAGAAACGTTAACTCTGATTTCTCTTCACGGATGCTCCCAGACTTGCTGCGCTTTTCCAGCGACTTCTGTTTTTATTTCTGATTTAAAGCATCCACAGTTCTTTTGGTTCCACTCAAATGTAAATGTTGATTTCTCCCCTTCAACTTCTCTGCAGCTGTAACACTGTATGCTGCACTTTTTTACAACCCTGACACAGTTTGTATGGTACGATCTGCCAAACAATACTTTTCATTGTATCTCAATACATAAGACAACAATAAATCAAATCAAACTAAATCAAAGAGGTAAAGCATATAAATGTGTAAAGACAAGTGGCAGGTGGGAAAATTGCACAGAATAGAGACATTGAGTCATATAGCACAGAGACAGATCTTCGGTCCAACTCATCAACACTGACTAAGTTTCCCAAATCAAATTGGTTTCACTTGCCTGTGTTTGGCCCATATCTCTCCAAATGTTTTCTAATCTTGTACCTATTCAAAAGTTTTTTGAATGCTGTAAACATATTTGCATTTAGAACTTCCTCTGGCAGTTAGTTCCACATATGAATTACTCGATGTAAAAGTTGTCCTTTAGATTTAACAAGGACCCTTCTCCTCTCACCGTAAAAATATGTCCCCTCTTTTTTGAACTCCCCATCCTAGGGGAAAGATCTTTGCTACTCACCTTATCTATGCCCCACATGATTTTAAAAACCTCGAAAAGGTCATCCCTCAACATCCTAAGCCCGGCCTTTCCATATAACTCAAACCCTCCAGTCCCGGCAACATTCTGGTAGATTTTTTACGAACCCCTCCAATTTAATGATATACGTTATAATTTAATAGTATTATAGGATATTATAATATCCTATAATAACAGAACTGTACACAGTACTCCAAAGGTAGCCTCAGCAATATCCTGTACAAGCTCAACATGACGTCCCAATTCTTATACTCATGGTCTGAGCAATGAAAGCAAGCGTGTTAAACATCTTAACCACTCTGTCTACCTGTGATGAAACTTCAAAAGAACTGTGTCCTTGTACCCCTGGATGTCTCTATTGAAACATTATCTAGGACACTACCTTTAACTGTATAAGTCCTACTCTTGTTTATTTTACCAAAATACAATACCTCGCACTTATCCAAATAAAACTCCTTCTACCTCAGTTCATTGGCCAAGATCCCTTTGTAATCGATGGCCTCCTTCGCTGTCGATGATACTATTAATTTTGCTGTCAACTACAAACTGACTATCCAAGCCTCCTGAATTCTCATCTGAATCCTTTTTTTTAATAAAATGACAAACAAAGGTGGAGGCAAGGACTGATGAGGGAGAGTCATCATGGCTTTGTGCATGGGAAATTCTGTCTCACAAACTTGAATGAATTTTTTTGAAGAAGTAACCAAAAACATTGAGAGCAGAATGGTAGACATTGAATACACGGACTTCAGTAAAGCCTTTGACAAGGCTTCCGCATGGTAGACTCATTAGTAAAGTTACATCATGTAGGATGCAGGGAGAGCTTGCCAGCTGGATACAAAATTGGCTTGACAGTGGGAGACAGAAATTAGTGATGAAGAGTTGTTTTTAGGACTGAAGGCCTGTGACCAGCAGTGTTCCGCAGGGATTGGTGCTGGGTCCACTTTTGTTTGTCATTTACATAAAAGACATGGATCCTCTTTCTCAGAATCCTCTCCAACAATTTACTCATCACTGATGTCAGATTCATAGTTCTATAGTTCCCAACCTTTTTCTTACAACCTTTCTTAAATAAAGACACATTAACCACTCTCCAGCCCTTTCGCATCTCACCAGTGGCTGTAGGTGATACAAATATCTCTGACAGGGGCCTTGCAGTTTCTTTCCTAACTTTCCACAACATCCTGGGATACACTTGATCAGGTCTGGAGGTTTATCTACCTTTGTGTTTTTAAGGCCTCCAGCAAGTCCTCAGCTGTAACAGGGATTGCTTTCAAGACATTAATATTTATTTCCCTGGGTTCCCTAGCCTCAGTTTCTTTCTACATAGTAAAACCTGACACAAAATATTTGTCTTATATCTGTCCCATTTCCTGTGGTTCCACACATGGATAACCTTGATGATCTTTAAGGGGCCCTATTCTCTTCCTAGATGTTCTTTTGCTCTTAATGTACATGTAGAATCTCTTTGGATTATCCTTAGTTATCCTTAGCCTTATCTGCCAAGGCTATCTCACATCCCCTTTTTGCCTTCTTGATTTCCCTGGCGGGGGGCGGGGGGGTGGGCGGAAGAGGTGGAAAGGAGTCATGTTGTGATTATACAGGACATTGGTGAGGCCTCTACTGGAATAGATTACTTACAGTGTGGAAACAGGCCCTTCGGCCCAACAAGTCCACACCGACCCGCCGAAGCGCAATCCACCCAGACCCATTCCCCTACATTTACCCCTGCACCTAACACTACAGGCAATTTAGCATGGCCAATTCACCTGACCTGCACATTTTTGGACTGTGGGAGGAAACCGGAGCAAACCCACGCAGACACGGGGAGAATGTGCAAACTCCACACAGTCGCCTGAGGCAGGAATTGAACCCGGGTCTCTGGCGCTGTGAGGCAACAGTGCTAACCACTGTGCCACCGTGCCGCCCACTACTTCATCCAGTTCTGTTTGCCCAATTATAGAAAGGATATTATTAAGACGGACAGAGTTCCGAAGAGATTTACCAGGATGTTTTCGGGTATGGAAGTTTTGACAAAGAAAAACTGGATAAGCTAGGAGTTTTTTCACTGGAGCATAGCAGGTTGAGAGGCAACCTTACAGAAGTTTTGTAAAATAATGAGTGTTTAGATAGGTTCTTGGTAGTTAATCTTTCTGTGGAATGGGAGATCCCAAGACTAGTGGGCACATTTTAGAAGCTGAGAGGTGAGAGATTTAAAAAAGACAGGAGGGCAAATTTTTTTATACAGAGGGTGGTTCGCATGTGGAATGAACTTTCTGAGGAAGTGGTGGATATGGGTACAATTGTAATGTTTAAAAGACATTTGGATAAATACATGAATTGGAAAGATTTGGAGGGATATGGACCACAAGCAGGCAGAGGGATATGGACCACAAGCAGGCAGATGGGACTAGCTTAGTTTGGGATTATGTTTGGCTTGGACTGGTTGGATTGAAGGGTCTGTTTGTGTGCTGTATGGCTCTATGACTGCCCTTACACCCCTTATATTCTTCAAGAAACTCATGGAAACAAACACTTTGGTCCAAGGAGTCCATGCCAACCATAATCACAATCTAAATTTGTCTCACCTGTCTGTGCTTGGCCCATATCCCTCCAAACATTTCCTACTCATGTACCTATCTCAACATCTTTTAAACGTTTTAACTGTAGCCACATCCATCATGGCTTCTGGAAGCTCATTCTACACATGAACTACCCCGTGTAAGAAATTTGCCTCTCAGTCCTGTACAACCACAACATAACCTCCCAATTCCTATATTCTAAGGTCTGAGCAATGAAGGCAAGCATGCTAAATGTCTTCTTAACCACCCTACCTGTATATGATGCAAACCTCACAGAATTACGTACCTGAATACTAGGTCTCTCGGTTTTACACTACACAAGACCCTATATTTAATTGTATAAGTCTTACCTTTGTTTGTTTTACCAAAATGCAATACGGCTCATTTATCCAAAGTAAACGCCATATGCCACTCTTGAGCCCATTGACCCAATTGATCAAGATCTCTCTGTAATCTTAAAAAACCCTTTTCACTGTCCACTATACCATCAATCTTGGTGTCATCGGCAAACTTACTAACCATGCTTTCTATGTTCTCATCCAAATCATTTATGTAAATGACAAACAAAACTGTACTTGTCAAAACTCTTTGGATTACCCTTCACACTATTTACCAAAGCTATCTCATATCCTCTCTTTGCCTTTCTGATCTCCCTCTTAAGAATACCCTTATATTGTTGGAAAGATTCATTTGAACCCAGTTGTTTAGATCCATTATATGATTCTTGTTTAATCTTGACTAGCACCTCAATATCTTTATTCATCCATTGTTTTCTAATCCTATCAGCCTTACTGTTTACTCTAATAGGAACATTATGACTCTGAACTCTCATCATTTCACATTTACAAGTCTCTCATTTGCCAGTCATCCCCTTATCTTCAAGCAGTCTATTCTTATCAACTCTTGAAAGTTCCTGTCTCATACCATCAAAATTTGCCTGACTTCAACTTTTATACCTATCATTTTCCATAGTTATATTGAAACTAAAAGAATTATGATCACTGGTCCCAAAGTGCTCACCGACGAACACTTTAGTCACTTAACCTGCCATTTTTTTCCTCGAGAAGGTTAGCTTTTGCTTCTTCTCTAGTAGGTACATCTACATACTGAAATAAAATTTTCTTGAATATATTTAATAAATTCCACACTATCCGCGCCCTTAACATTATGGCCCACACTATGTTTGAAAGTTAAAATCCCCTACTATTACAATTCTATTATTCTTACATATATCAGAGATCAATATACATATTTTCTCCTCAATTTCCCTCTATTAATTTAAAGCACACAAATAATTACCAATAAAAAAAGAACAAGGAAACAAAATTTAGAGTACAGGGAAAGCTAGCCAGACATATTAGGAAAAAACAGGTACAAGTTTTCTATACATATTTTAAGAAAAGAAAAAGTTAACAAAGTGAGCACAGGTCCAATGGAAAATGAGCCTGGAGAATTGATAAGGACAATAAGGAGTTGGCAGATGAATTGAACAGATATTTTTCATTGAGCTTCATTATACAGAACATCAAAAACATTCCAGAAGCATTGAGAAAATAGGAAATGAAAGATAGAGAAGAACGCAGAAATATTACGATCACCAAGAAGTGGCATTGAGCAAATTAATGGAGCTGCAGGCTACTACGTGCCCAGGTCTTGATGGACTTCATTCAATAATATTAAAGTGGCTAATGAGATAGCTGATGCATTGGTTTTCATTTATCAAAGTTGCAGATGGTCCAATTAGATAAGAAGATCATGAATATAAATAACTTTTATTCAAAAAAAGGAGATAGAAAGCTGGAAACTACAAGCCAGTTGGTATGATATTTTGTCATAAGGAAAATATTACAATATATTATTGACATTTTAGCAGGACACTTGGATAGATTAAAGGTAATCAGACATGAGAATTGGTGAAAGTATTACACTTAGCAATTATGATAGCTAACAGAATTTTATTATTTATCATGAAGTGGGCAATTAAGTAGGTAGATTATACTCAGTTATACAGGACATTGGTGAGACCACAACGAGAGTATTATGTATCGTATTAGTCACTTCATTTAAAGACGAATGTAAACATGTTGGAGACAGTTCAGAGATTAATGAGGAAAGGTTGGACAGGTTTGTACCTGCTAGAGTTTAGAAGAGTAAGAAGTGGCTTGATAGAAACAGAAAATCCTGAGGAGTCTTGACATCGTCGGCGTAGAGAGCAATGTTTCCTCATGAGGAAATCTTGGGAATCTAGAATTGGGCTCCCTGTTTAAAGATCAAGGTCTTTAAAATTTTATTCATTCATGGGCAGGCCAGCATTTATTATCTGCCCCTAGTTACCATTGAAAAGGTGATTGTGAGCTGTTTTCTTCAATTCCTACAGTCCACATGCTGTAGGTAGGCCCATAGTGCACTTAGAGAGGGAATTCAAGGATTTTGACCCCAGTGACAGTGAAGGAACAGTGATATATTTTCAACTCAAGACTGGGGAATGGCTTGAAGGGGAACATTCAGGTGGTGTCCTTGTCCTTCTGGATGGAAGGTGGTGTCTAAAAATCTGTGTGTATTCCTGCAGTGCATCTTATAGATAGTACACACAGTTGCGACTGAGTGCTGGTGGTGGAAGAAGTGGATGCTTGTAGATGAGGTGGCAATCAACTAGGCTGGTTTGTTTTGGGCAGTGTCAAGCTTCTTTAGTATTTTTGAAGATGCACTCACTAGACAAGTGGAAAGTACTCCATCGTATCCCTGACTCATGCCTTTCAAATGGACAGACATTTGGAGTCACTAAGTGAGTTACTTGCTACAGAACGCGAGTCTCTGATCGCTCTTGTAGCCACTGTATTTATATGGCCAGTCCAGTAGTGCTTTTGGTCAACAGCAAACCTCAGAATGGTGATGGGGAGGGATTCACAGATGGTAACACCACTGAATGTCAAGGGGTAGTGGTTAGATTGTCTCTTAGTGGAGATCATCTTTACTTGGCATTTGTGTGATATGAATGTTACTGGTCAGCCCAAGCCTGGATATTGTGCAGGTTTTGATGCATTTGAATACAGGCTGCTTTTTTAACTAAGGAGTTGTGAATGGTGCTGATCATTGTGCAATCAATCATTAATGAACATCCCCACTTCTGACCTTATGACAAAGGTAAGATTATTGATAAAACCGCTGAAAATTGTAGAGCCTATTGACACTACCCTGAGGAACTCCTACAGAGATGTCTTAGAGCTGAGATGACTGATTCCAAATCAATCTTCCTATGTGCCAGGTGTGACTCCAACCAGTGGAGAGTTTGCCTCTGGTTCCCACTGCTTCTGGTTTTGCTAGAGTTCCTTCTTGCCACACATGGTTAAATGCAGCCTTGATGTCAAGGGCTGTCATTTCATATCACCTGTGGACTTCAGCTCTTTTATCCATGTTTGAACCAGGGATGTAATGAGGTAAGGACTGAGTGGTCCTCGCAGAATCTAAACTGTGCTTCTAAGTGAGCAGGTTGTTGCTAAACAGGGGCTGCTTGACAGCACTGTGATGACACCTTCTGTCACTTTACTGTTGATCAAGAATAGACTGATGGGGCTGTAATTGGCTTGGTTGGATTTGTTCTGCTTTTTGTGTACAGAACATCCATAGGGAATATTCCACATTGTTGGCTGGATACCAGTATTGTAGCTGTACTGGAACAGCTTAGCTATTGGTGTGGCAAGTTCTGGATTTCAGGTCTTGTATTATTGCTGGAATGTTCGTATGGACTGTACCCTTTGCAGTATTCAATCCTTTCAGCAGTCTCTTGATATTTTATGAAGTCAATTAAACTGAATGAACACTGGTATCTGTGATACTGAGGGCCTCAGGAGGTGGCAAGATGGATCATCAACTCGGCTCCTCTGGCTGAAGACTATCGCAAATGCTTCAGCCTTATCTTTTGCACTCATGTGCTGGAACCCTCCCATCACTGAGGATGGGGAAAATTTGTAGATTCTCTTCTTTCAGATCATTGTTCAATTGATCTCTCACCCTGTCTTAAAACACATTTCCCATTCATGATAACCCATACCACTTTATGCACAGTACCAAGTCCTTGGCTCCACACACCCTTCTTGTTAACTTATGTTCCTCTCCCCATCCCGATAAAACCCCAAATCTCCTTTGCAACCCAAAGCTTTCCACTCCTCCCCATGGCCCATTCTGGCTGCCATGCCACCTATACCCCTCTCTCCCAACTCCATAACTCCACATACCAACTTATGCCCCTCACTCATCCCCATAACTCTTCTATACCCTATGCTAATTTTCTATAAGTTCAAGCCACTTGTGTGCCACTCAACACACTTTGCCCTTCGTCACTAACTCACCTAGCATCTACTGTGGGCAAAACATGCTGACTTGAACAAGTTGTGCCAACTGATGATATTATAAAAAAAATCTTATTGATAACATATCATTCAAAAGAATTCTTTCAACTGATCTCTTATAAAAACATTTCTCTTCTATAAACACTTGGAGTTGGCCATCAAAATGCTTACTTAACAGGCACCCCATTATGAAAATTATATGTTGGGAAATCAGTCCTATAATGGATTATGTAAACAAGCAACTGAAATACCTAGCACTGATTGTTTTCAACCCTTACACTTTTGTTTCAAAAAGTAGTTATTTGACAGTTTGTTAGTTCCAATGGATTTGAATACTTTTTGGGATAATGCAAGTATTCCTTTCACAATCCCAAAGGGTAACCGAAACCTGTGCTGATGAACTTTAAACATTTTTTTGGAATAATGCATGTATTCCTTTAACAATTCGAAATGGGGCGCATACCAGTTATTTTAGAGTTCAAATCTTGAACGACAGGCACATAAATTTTACTTTGTGAATATGAGGGATTTTAATGATTAGCATGTCTGTATTTCTGGAGCCATGACGCCTTAAAAACCAATCTGAGAAAGAGAATTGCTGACTGAATGTATTGGGAAGGTTTTAACAGATGGCCAAACAGTAAACACTGAAGAACTTTCATTTCAGTTAGAGTCAGGGAGTAATTTTTTTATATATGGGGGAAAAACCCATAGTGTAGGAAGCTTTTGTTTTCAGTTTGCAAAATCCCAGTTGAAGTTGGATGTAAAAACAATTCCTTCTGAAGTAAGGTGATAATTCAGAAGTTATGAAACAAGTTGCCTCAGCATAAGGATTATAATTTGCAAGTTTCAGACCCAAAGTGTGTGGTTAGAACTATGAAGGTTATATCTGAAGCTGAAAAGGTTTAAACTCAGTTGTATGAATATGCAAAGAAGAGGAAATTAAAAGACAAAGTTAATTTAATCCAATAGATGGGATTAGAGAAGTGCTTTTTCTCTAGTCTTTAAGTACTGTACAGTGATGGTGTTGAGGCATATGAGATTGTATTTTTAATTGTGATTCAAAATCTTTCAAATTGCGTTATATGCAAATAGCTGGATTTATTCTATTTTATCTTTTCATTTGCATAGTAAATTCCTGTTGTACTGTTAAAACCAGGCGTATAACATTGCTTGCTTGTGTTTCTGTGAAAGATCAACATGTTAAATAAACAAGAGTGAAATATCATCTATAAAACCAGATTTCAGCCTGGGATCTCAGCACACTAAGCCTGCCCCTGAACTCACCCCATGCAATCCCACCTCTGACTTAGAAATCTATCACAGTTTCTCCAGTGCCATTGGTCAAAATCCTGAAACATCATTCCTAACAGCATTGTGATGTATTGACCCCAAATGGATTTCAGGGGTTCAAGGCAGCAGTCCACTGCCACCTTCTCAAGGCAATTATCAAGAGTAATAAATGTTGGCCCAGCTGAGCAAAACCGATATTCCCTGAACTAATTAAAACAATGCCAAATCATACCCAAAGAATGTCCTACCCAGCAATCTAAATGAACTTACAAAGCTTAGACTTGCTCTGTTTTAGCAGGTCTAATGTGAACATGCAAAGTTCTGTGCAAGAGATGCACAAATCCCACTTGAGGGGAGCTAATGTTTTAGATTACAAACTGTTTCATGAAATGCCCACCTCTAAAACCTAGACCGAATCCATTCCGCTCTTCACGAAATGGGAACTACCGTGATTTCCAGCCATTTTGTCATCCTGGAAAGACTCTCTATTGTGACAGTAATTTAGGTCAGTATAATCGTGCGCTCCTGCTTCTAAACTTACTACATAGGGAGCGGGGACACTGTTTCAAGATTAATAACAGCAATGTAAGCAATATAGTCAAATCAAATAAAGTGTCAAATTAAAATCAAATACAAGCTAATTTCATCCGATCCATCACTGATAGCTTCTTCTGATCCATTTGGATGACATCACATATTTTTAAATAAAAATTTCTCATTCAAATATTGTATGTTCTCCAAGGATATATATGGTTCCTGTTTATTTTTCTAAAATGTTACTGGTTGAAGGTCCGTAAGTAAAACCATTTAATAAACTGTTACCAATGTACTATTTAGGAAACAGCAACAGAAGCACATAAAAATGTTTTTACAAACTTAGCATAATACTTAAACTGCTTTATTCAAGAACACTATATCATTGATAAAACATTCCAATACTGGATTGACTTTTAATAGATGTTTTGTTTTATGGTGACAGAAATTATAAAAATAGAGTGACTGCTGTATCCGTGGAATCAGCTTCCAGGGTTTGAGTTTTCCGCGATTTGCCGCAGCCCGAAAATACTATATAGAATATTCCAGAACAAGGAACTGGAGGCTGCCAGGAAGGTAAATTTCCCATTTAAATGAATGGGTTTGCTACTATCTGCGGTTTTGGGCATCTGCAGTAGGTCTTAGAACATACCCCCGCAGATATGGTGGGGGGGGGGGGGGGGGGGGGGGTTGGAGACGGTTTGAACTACTGTACTGATACACTTCTGATACAAAAAAGCTGTCTCAGCAGAGTCAAAATCTATCCCATAACTTTCTTTTCCAGTGCTTACCACAGAATTGCAGATTATAAGTCTTCTAATTAATCCCCTCCTCTTAAATAAATACTTTACAAAATAAAAGTATCAAGGCGATCAAACATTCATTTCTTCATCCTATCGCTTGAACACATTTTCATTGGAGGTATTTAAAAAAAAAATCTTCAGTAGTTACTCGTCACATTAATTGGATTGCATTGTTCAAGTCATCACAATCAAGATGGCTGCTGTGTGTTTTTAAACATACTTGAACAAAATCCCACACCTTCAAATGTAAGGAATGCGAATGCATGGTTTCAGCATGGTACAAGAATGGTATTTTGGAAGTAGCAATTGATAAAAGTTAGTTATATTGTAAACAGTGGCAATCAAGATGCATTATAACTCAAAATTTTTAAGCAATGCAAAAAGATTTTTTATTTGAAACGAATGAAGGAAGTGAAGGCATTTTAATTAAAATAAATTATTGCTTTTCTGCAGAATATTTGCAAACAGCACAAATAAACAAAAGCATATTAATTTAGATATCATCACAGTACATAAAGTTGTTCCCATCAGTGGTCTGTTTTAACTTCAACCAGATGACAACGGTATCTTTGAACATGGTGTGAAACAGAATCTCACTGTATTATCTATCAATTGTCCAACATTTTATTCTTTTCAAACAGGATTTTCACTGGGCCAGATTATCTAATAAAACTAATTGATTTTTAAAACTTATAAAAATTCTAAATCTAAAGGTTTCTTAATAAAAAACACTTTGCTGCTCTAAACTATTTCAATGATGTCATTTTTCCATAATTAAAAGAAACGCATACGTAATTAATAATCTCCAAAGAAAATCAAAATAGATATCAACAAGAATAAACCAATGCCATGTGAGAATTGGATCTTTGTGCAATTCGACAAATCATATAATCCTCTTGAAAGCATAAATGTAACAGCTAGACTTGAAAATTTATATGCACAGTACGAGCAAAACAATACTCATTGATATGCTTAAATATATCATTAACAGCCAAATAGTTATAGGATGATCATGCATTAAAAAAGGTTATAAAAGGAAATGGTTAAACAAATGAACTGCACAGTAGAAGTCCATATATAGTCAGAAAGCAAGCAGCCTTCTATCACTGGTTGAGCTTTAACTGGCCAGAAATAATCACAGGTGGCTTTCCTCCAATCTCCAATGACAATTATAAAACACATTGTACATCCGCAAATAATAATACTGTTCATTTGTACTAGTAGGGCTGTTTCAGTCTGAGAAAGTGTTTAGTTGTATTCCAATGAAGGAAACATTTCACCTAATATCTTCATATTCTGTTGCAGTCAAGGTCTTTTCGAAAAATCATGTTTATAATTCAGATTATAAACATTTTTGAAAATCAAATATTGTCCTGAACAGAAAACAAAGTTGTGTCTGATGATGCAATAAATGAATTAAACTTCACAATATGACAACTCTTATTCTGAACACTAAGTGTTGGAGTGTTGGAACTGGAACTAAAAGCAGGTGAAGATGCAGAACAGTTTGAATACACATTAATTATTGCCTTTTGCACATACAATTCTATAGGGAAGTGGTATGAAATGAGTTTTGGATCTATTTACTGGTGTATCAAATATGCATAATGGTGTAAGGAGGACAATAGGATAACCTTCAATTGATATCAATGTTCAGAATTTTTTTTGAGAGAGAACACATTAATTAATTCCTAAAATTAAAATCTTTATCCATGAATAAAACTTAATCATTGAAAATGTAAACTTCTGCTGTGTGAACATTACTCATTAAGATGATTTATCTATAGAAACGCTAAAGGCTAACTTAAAGGAAACAACGTAAAACTATGTTCCATTAAGAAAATGAAGTGATAATTTATCAGTGATAACTACTAAAGTATTCAAGACAAAGAGCCACTTCTAGAATGTTTTACATTCCAGTTAAGACTAACATAAAATACATTAGAAAAATGGAAAACAAAAAATTACCTTTTAATAATGAAACTTTAGTTAAAGATTCATTCAACTCCTGTTCATCCATTTGGTAATCTGTTTTTAATTTAAAAATAGGAGTTTAAGCTTATGCAGTAACTGAGACGGTACATCATTTCTTACATACTATCAGAACCTCCTGAAAGAACCATATGTCACAGTAAAACCATGTGTGATCTAATGAGTGGTTAAGATATATAGCAACATTAATAACTACACTTGCCCCTGTCGAAAGCATGCACAGCAACAAATTTTAAGCAACATGCAAAGTTCTGAAAACTATGTATTGTTAATTTTGAATACATATTTGGCAATGACCTATGTAATGCTTTGACAGCTTTATTAAGTTTATAGATTTAGAAAGAACAACAACAGAAGGAAATTGTTTGACAAAACTAAAATTTGTTGCAGTTTGAGTTTGTATTTAATAACTGAAACGTTTTAGAATTGAATATGCATTATGCAAAGCCATCATACAAATGCATATTTCCATAATTTTACAGAATATAAAGAGTCTGATGTTTAAGGAACTGTAAATAATTAGTGACACTTTCTGTACAGAAAGGGATTACTGCCAAATCTTACCAACAATCCAAATAAGCAAACATTTAAAAGCAAGTGGAACCTAACTGAAAGACATGCCCTGTCCAAATTTAACTATGTTAGTTATTGACCTATTTTCTAACGCAAGTAAGCTAAATAAATTCCAATTTCACTGAAGTGAAAAGAAGCATAGTAAAACTTCAGCAATAATGGAAACAATAGAGATACTTCATTTTAATTTTGGTGTACATATATGCGCACAATGTAAGGTTCTTTCTAAATCTATTTGATAGAATTCTATTTTAAAAATCATCAGAATATGACACAATACAATTTAACAAACATGCACATTAGAAATTTAAATTATAATAAATTTAAATTAAAAAAATATGCAGCAGTCTTTAGCAGCAAAGGTACCTTTGCAGTTTCATTGAATAATCCTATTAAATTACCTGTAGTGTCTTCACTGCTCCTGTCCTTACTTGGGCTAAGTGTGTCAGACATATCAGATTCCTTTGCTTCCAGTTGATTTTCTGAGGAGACAGAAGAGCCCACTATATACATGGGGGTGCACAATAACTTCACTGTTTAACACCACATCATTAGTTTTTCTTTCAAAGTTGACAATTGGTAGCAAATTTAAATATACAGAATTAAACTATCCATTTCCTAAAATATTTAAAACAACAGATAGAATTTCTCATTAAAATAACTATATTTAAAAATAATGCACATGGGAACTCCCAAATGTTCTCAAAGGTTTGGCAGCTTCTATTATATTCCACAAATGGTCATGTAATCAAGCTGAAGCTTCAACTCAGGACACAGCTGCCTGGCTAAAATAGTTCATGCTTTTTTAGGAGGGGATAAGGTCATTTCCTTACTAATCGGTGAATTCTTCAAAGTTAGCTGTGCTTACCAGTGTTTTCATATTTGGCCATCGAAGAGAGACAATGCATTATAAATTGTTTTATTATTTCTTGAATGTTGTTGTAATTTTAAATTAGGTCTCAATTTCTTAAAATTCTTTGCATAGCTTTTCATAAGCATCATACATTTTATAAATCATAATTTACACAAAAACTAACACTGAATCTCTGGGTTGATTTTTGTTGCCTTTCTTTCAGCACATGCAATATGAATAGAAAGCTTTACAGATGAGTGGTGCAACAATTAAAGCATTGTTTAAAAAGCTTTCAACATCTGTCTTCAACTCTTTCAATCCCTATTCGCATATGTTTATCCATTTCTTCTTTACTACATTAATTATGAATTTACCATGTTTTGATCTTATAGTTCTAGACTAAACATAACCCTTTCTGTAAACAAACACATGCTACTGTCCACTTTCACAACTGGACTTGTTATGATTTAAGTGCTGCTTCAAAAACTGATCATTTGAACAAAGCAACTAATTCAATCATTTGATTTTTTAAAACATAAAATAGAACTGAGATAACTTGGGGTGACTTATAATCCACTATATAACTCCTGAATCAATGTTGTCCAGAAGAATTTCAAAGTTTTGCAAAATTATAATGATCAGGTTGCCATTTTGATACAAATACAAAAGATATGCAATATTAATAAAACAAAGCACATGTTTGAAAATAGTATTTAAAACATCAGCAATCATGACTCACTGAAACAGATGGATTACAAAACCCTATTGAAGCTGTACTCCTTATTCTGATACAATGCAAGACTGCTGTACATACTCTCAAAGGGTGGTGATAATCTGTTAACTGAAGTATTCTGTTTCTAACACCGAGCTCATATAAATAGAACTTTTTCAAGAGTAAACTGTTTTTCCTTTGGACATGAAGAGGGGAAGGAATCAACAATCTCAACTCTTGGCTTCTGCGCTGACTCCTGCCTTATATATGCCCTGTCATTTTGGACCAAAGGATTTGGGCATTTAATAAATCTTTGGATCATAATCAACCTTCTGTAATCTCTTCCTTTAGAATTGATCTATATTGATTTAAATTGCTTGTTTCAACAAATTTATTAGGATGAAATCTAAACACTTTTTGGTGCTGTTGCACTATCACTTAAGCACCTCAATTAATTTGCAAACCTACTAGCTAAAATGTTAATACCCTATGTCACTAGATTCCTCAAGAAACTTTCAAGAGCAATTGGACCATTATCCTTCTGAATACCACGAAAGCCCCACAGATCTAAGTGCATTGTCACTAAATGGCATTTAAATGGAAGGAGGACAGGGAAGACAACAAATGGCAAACCATATTTTTGTTAAATTGAGTAAATGATTTCCAGGTTGCTACCATCCTGACAACAAAACTGAAACCATAAGCAGAAATACAAAGGTAAAATACTGCAAATGCTAAAAATTGGAAACAAGAACAGAAAAAGCTGGAAATATTCAGGTCAGGTGACATCTATGGAAAAAGAAGCAGAGCTAACAGGTCTGCTTGATGACTCTATCAGATTGTTTTCAACAGATGCTGCTTGACCTGCTGAGCATTTCCAGCATTTTTGGTTTTATTTCTGATAAACATAATCACGTAGTGACTGATACAGTCAGTTCTGGTATAACATGGTAGTTCTGTTCTCGTGCAATCCCGTGTTATAAGAAAATCGTGTAATAGCAACATCATCTAAACTAATGGGGCCGAATCACATTATAATCAATACATGCTTTAGAAACAGTGTCCCCAATTCATCAATCGTGTTAACGCAACACGTGTTATAGCAGAACGACCTGTATAGGAATTTTGTCTAACAGCAACATGATCGAGTCTTTTTTACTCAATTAGGGATAGATGATAAATGGCAGTCTAGTGAGTGACACTCACCTGAAGGTCACAGTTAGAAAACAATTTGGCATTTTATGCTTCTAAAAACATCAGTATCAATACACATGTCTTTAGCCTATAAGTTATGCTAAGAGCATACTGGACTAGATTGGCCTAAATAAGCATTTACTGGCATATTAATAACTATAAAATTAAATTCATATATGGAACAGGTTTCTTATTGAGTTCACAGAATAAACTGCCAGTTTAGATTACCCGTATTTTCAATCAGATTTCTCCAGTCTCGCAGTAATTAGGTGGCCCAATTCAAATCATGAACAATATCTTGTGGTTTGCTATTCCTCCGAAACATCTCCAACCCCTTGTTGCTGACCTACTAAACTGAGCCTGTATAAACTATAGCTCATCCACAACTACATCACCACCTTTTGTTGCAAATTTACAGCTCAGTGCTGATACCAGAATTTCTTACATTAAAGATAATAATAAACTTAAGCTGCATAGATGAAAGAGAAGTCATTTTGGAGAAAAATACTTCATAGACAAACAATACATGATTTAATGAAAGAAACTCATTAAAATCTCATTTCCCTTTTGCTGTTATTAGGGTATGCGATCCTGGTGCTTTCCAAACAAACATTTCAATAATTCAGCCATGCAGTTTTTGCTTACATTAACCTCTATACTACCACTCAACTGTATGAGCATTCCCAAAGCAAAAGCTAGAGTGATTCCTAAAATGCTTCCCAAGTTTTACAGAGTATTTATAGCAACATTGCAAATAATTCAGTATTGTATGGCTCTCGAAGTGAACAGGGTCAAGTCACCACATTTCTATGACCTATTAGTTATGTGACGTACATTTTGTATAAGACTGACCTAAATGAGCACTTATTAGCAGAGATTAATGATTATAAAATTAAATTCACACATGGAATAGATTTCTTGTTGAGTGCACAGAATAACTTGCCAGTTTAAACTCTCTATATGGAGAAAGTGAGGTCTGCAGATGCTGGAGATCAGAGATGGAAATGTGTTGCTGGAAGGGCTAATGCCCGAAATGTCGATTCTCCTGTTCCCTAGATGCTGCCTGACCTGCTGCGTTTTTCCAGCAACACATTTCCATCTCTAAACTCTCTTTCTAGCTATTTTAACACTCAATCGTAATGACATATTTCCACAGAAAAGGATAGAAAGTAACAATGATATCACAATAATGTCAGTACATTTAAAGTTTACCCAGAATAGGACTGGTTCAGTAGATTTCTTAGTGCAGAAATTTCTCCTCATCTCAGTATAAATTTAGGAATGCAAGCAATAGTGCATTCAATCTGCTCTGAAATTGTTTTAAATTATGACTAATCTGTACTTCAACTTGTTTCAAGTGACAGAAAGTTCAGTAATCGCAGCACACAAATTGAAGGTGATAGGCAAAACAGCCTCAGATGATATTTATAAAGTATTGAGAGCGTGTTACTGAGATCTTGAATGCACTATTTTAATTAGTAATGTTTGATAGGAATTTCACAACTAAAATATTTTAAAGACAGAGTTATAGGGCTGTAGGTAAAGAGCAGGGCAATGGAACTAACTTTAGCTTCTTCTAAGCTCAACCAATTAAGATGTTTATCTTAATTGCACAGACAAATAAAGGACTTCATAAATTCCCAAATTAAATTTGCATTCATAGTTAGATGACAAATACTTAACTGAGCTCTAAATGTAATTAGTACATTTTATTTCACACACCGTTTCCTACCACATTTCCTTATCAGTAAATTCATACCTTCTAACAGAGAAATCAAATTTTAATTTTGTGCATCAACAACTCTATTTGTGGGCTACGTAACAATACCAGGAATTCGGAATATAAATAATGATCACAGAAAAAGTGGTCGCAGTAAGTGGATTTCAAGACAAGATATGAATCAGGAAACAGTGAATGGGGATAAGGAGTTCTTTCTCAGGTTAGCAACCTGTGAACAATGGGGTTCCACAAGGATCAGGGCTGGGACTACAACTGTTTATAACATATTACTGCCTTGATGGGAGGAAGCGAATGTACTGTGGCCTAAATTGCAGACAGCACAAAAATAGGAGGAAAGGTAGGTTGTGAGATAGATACAAACAGCTTACAGAGATATTGATAGGTTAAATAAATGGTCGAAAGGTTGACAAATGCAGTATAATGTTGGAAGATGTGAAGATGTTCATTTTGGAACGGAGCACAAAAGAACAGTATTGTTCAAATAGGGAAAAGTTGCAGAAAGTTGCAACACAAAGGAACTTGAGCACAAAACAAATAAGGCTAGCACACAGGTGCAGCAGATATTCAAGGTGGCTAGTGAATTGTTGGCCTCATTTCAAAGGGAATGGAGTAAAAGAGTAGGGAAGTCTTACTGCAGCTGTTCAAGGTGAGATCAGATCTGGAGTGCCATGAACAGCTCAAGGGAAGACATTATTTCATTGGAGAGAGTTCACAGAAGGTTTGCTAGAATGATCCCAGCATGGAAGGATTGGCTTGTGAGCAAAAGTTAAATTGGTTGGGGCTCTACTAATTGGAATTAGAAGAATGAACTCATTGAAACATATAGGACTCTTAAGGGACTTGACAGGGCAAATGCTGAGAGGATTTTTTCCCCTTATGGGACAGACTAAGACCAGATGGCATTGTCTCAGAATTAAGGGTTTAAGATTTAAGTCTGAGCTGAAGAGGAATTTCTTTTTTCAGAGGATGCGAATCTTTGGAATTCTTTGCCACAGAGGACAGTGGGGCAGAATTCTTTTTTTTTCAGGTTGAGATGGATAGATTCTTAATCAGTAGGAGAATCAAGGGTATATGTAAGAGTAACACAAAGACGGGGTACTGGGCTAATGGTCGGATACTTGGTAGTGTGGATGAGCAGAGGGATCTTGGTGTCCATGTACACAGATCTCTGAAAGTTGCCACCCAGGTAAATAGTGCGGTGAAGAAGGCATATGGCGTACTGGCTTTTATTGGTAGAGGAATTGATATCCGTAGCCCTGAGGTCATGTTGCAGTTGTATAAGACTCTGGTGCGGCCGCATCTGGAGTATTGTGTGCAGTTTTGGTCGCCATACTATAGGAAGGATGTGGAGGCACTGGAACGGGTGCAGGGAGGTTTACCAGGATGTTGCCTGGTATGGTAGGAAGATCGTATGAGGAAAGACTGAGGCACTTGGGGCTGTTTTCAATGGAGAAAAGAAGGTTTAGGGGTGACTTGATAGAGGTGTACAAGATGATTAGGGGTTTAGATAGGGTTGACCATGAGAACCTTTTTCCACGTATGGAGTCAGCTATTACGAGGGGGCATAGTTTTAAATTAAGGGGTGGTAGGTATAGGACAGATGTTAGGGGTAGATTCTTTACTCAGCGAGTAGTGAGTTCATGGAATGCCCTGCCAGTAGCAGTGGTGGACTCTCCCTCTTTATGGGCATTTAAACGGGCATTGGATAGGCATATGGAGGATAGTGGGCTGGTGAAGGATCTGCGCAACATCGAGGGCCAAAGGGCCTGTACTGCGCTGTATTTTTCTATGTTCTATGGAGAAGGGCAGGAAAGTGGATGTGAGGAGTTTCAGATCTGCCATGACCTTACTGAATGACAAAGGAGGCTCAGGAGACAGACAGCTTACTCCTGTTTCTATTTCTTATGACCTTATTAAGAAAGTATGAAAATCTAGAATCCTGGATTCCGCTAGCATTGAACCCAATAAAAACCTCAAGTCAAGAAAAATAATCAGATTATAACAGGTAAATCCATTCCTTTCCAGGACAAGGGAACGGGGAGAAAACAGTCAAGTGAACTTGATTCAGTTTAGCATCAAATTTCTATTATCGCTTAAAAAAATTCTCTATGATAACTGAAATATATGAAATATACTGAACCTTTCAATAGCTTTGCTTCTTCTGAGCCTTTGGTATGATGGTCCTCTGCTATAAGAGTGGCTGTAAATAAAAGGAAAATGTCAGTATTATACAAATCTTTAAAGTTTTGCACTAAACCAGAAGAATATATTTAGCTTGATTATACAGAAAATAACTTTTTTGATCCTACTCAGAGTAAAAGGTAAAGTTTTGCACTTTGGCACGAAGAATAGAACAGCTGATATGTGGGGCATGAATCACAAAAGGCTAGCATCCAAGTTCTGCAGGTAATAGGGAAATGAAATGGGATGTTGGCCTTTATTTCAAAGGGAATGGAAAACAAATACAGGGAAGTCTTGCTAAATTTATACAAGGCACTCATCAGACCACAGCTGGAAGATTGCACAATTTTGGTCCCCTTCTCTCAAGGGAGATATACTGGCATTAGTTGAGAAGGTTTACTAAGTTGATTCCTGGAATGGAATGATTTCTTATGAGGAGGAATTGAATTAGTTGGTCCCGTACACTTTGCAATTTAGAAGAATGAGCGGAGACATTATTAAAGCATAGATTCTTGGGGAGTTTGACAGGATAGGTGCGGAGTGGCTGCGTATGGCAGATTTTAGGACCAGAGGACAGAATCTCAGAGTAAGGATTTGCCCATTTAAGGCAGAGATAATGGGATGGTTTTCTTTCAGGGAATGGTACAGCCCTCTATGGAGACTAATAAATGTAGCCCCAACACCAAAGGCTCTTATTTTATTCATGGCCTTATGTGATACCTTGTCAGTACCTTTTGGAAACTCAAAAATATTACATCAACTTTATTTTTAGTTATCTTTATTTATCATCTTTATTTATATGACTTGCTACCTCCTCAAAGAATTCTATAAATTTGTCAGGCATAATTTTTCCCTCTGAAACCATGCTGAGACTTTGCTTGATTATGTTATAAATTTCTAAATGCTCCGTTATTACATCTTTTATAATGGACTCTTAACATTTTCCCAATGTCAGATGTTAAGCTAATTTGCCTATAGTTACCAGTTTTATTCTCAACCCCTTTTTGATTAAATTGGTTGCATTAGCAGTTTTCCAATCACTTCAGACGGTTCTAGAATCTAAGGATTCTTGGAAGATTACTACCAGAACATCCACTAACTCTGCAGCTACTATCTTTAATATTCCTGGATGCAACCCATCAGGTTCAAGAAACTTATCAGTTTTTCAGCCCCATCGCGGCACGGTGGCACAGTGGTTAGCACTGCTGCCTCACAGCGCCTGAGACCTGGGTTCAGTTCCCGCCTCAGGCGACTGACTGTGTGGAGTTTGCACGTTCTCCCAGTGTCTGTGTGGGTTTCCTCCGGGTGCTCCGGTTTCCTCCCACTGTCCAAAGATGTGCATTTCAGGTGAATTGGCCATGCTAAATTGCCCGTAGTGTTAGATAAGGGGTAAATGCAGGGGTTGCGCTTCGGCTTGTCGGTGTGGGCTTGTTGGGCCGAAGGGCCTGTTTCCACACTGTAATGTAATGTAATGTAATGTAATCTAATCTAATCTAAAATGTAATCTAAAAAATAATCTAATCTAATCAGTTTCCCAGAGTACTATTTTTTTCCCTAGTGATAGTTATTGCGGTATTTCCCTTGATTATTTACAATTTATTCAACTCTTAGGCCATTTCCTGGTTTCAAATTATTATTTCCACAGTCTCATTTACTAAGGGGTCTACGTTCACTATGGCCTCTCTTCCTTTACATGTATCTGAAAAGTGCTTGCTAATTTACCTTCTCCACCTTTATTACTTAGAGATCATCTTTAATTGGTTTTAAAAACTTCCCTAATCCTCTGGCTTATCATTTTTTTTCTCCTTCAACTTATACTATGTTTAACTTCCTTGGTTAACTACGAGTGGTATATCCCCTTCCTAAAAACTTGCTTTCTCACTCAAATATTTTTTTTGTGCATCATGAACTATTTTCTGAAACGTCTGCCATTATTTCTCAACCGGGTTTACTGCTGAACTCCTTTCCCTGTCTACTTTACAAACTGCCATTCTTTCTTTGTAATCACCTTTAAACATTTAGCACAGTGTTTCTAAGGCATTTCTTAAACTGAATGCTAAATTTTATCCGGTTATAATAACTGTTTCTTAGGGTATCTTTTATTCTAAAATCATACATTAAACCTGATTCATTACATATTACCAGATCCAAATAAGCCTGATCCCTGGTTAGAATCAAAACACACTGGTCCTGATATATTCAATAAATTCTTTGTTATTACCTCTGCCAATTTGATATTCCCAATCTAAATGAAGATTGAAGTCACCCATGGTGAATAAGATTAATTTGTTACTTTTAATTCCATGTTATGTGACAAGTGACAACCATTTTATATATAGTGTTAGATTTACTATCTTTCTTTTTCAAAGATGCATTCAAGCCAGAGTTTAAAACACAGAAGTTGTCTTAACGATGTTTCCAGTTCAATTATACATAATAGAATGCAATGTTCAATTGCTTGTCTCCAATGGTTGAAAAACTAGATCTACTTTAACACACAGACTATGGCACTTTCACGGCATGTCCATCATTGGCAGTTACGTTTGAATCTGGCCAAGAAATGGTTAAACTCATGTAAATGCATAAACCATTTTTGTTTATTTAGCAAGATGACCATGAGGTGGAATGCTCAGAGAAAAAGTGGTCAGACAATTGCAACACTGAATAGAGAAAAGAATTTACAAAGATTAATTACATGGAACATATAGCAAAATAAAGGCATAACGTTCATCTGGTCTGTACCAGTTTTCATACTTCACATGAGCAATCTCCTTCTTCATGTAATCCTATCAACAAAATTACAGCAGAGGAAATTTAATTCAGAGAAGTGTTAAATGATATACTTTAGAAGGAGAAAAGACAGGCAATGTAAAATAAATGCTACAATTGTAAAGGGGTGTGAACAGAAAGATCACTTAAAATCTGTTACATATTCCTTATTGTTTGCACCATTCCTGAGTTTGGCATTATCTGCAAACTTTGAAATGATGTCCTGTAAACCTAAGCACAAAACACTTGCATAAAAAAAAAACACAGGATTAAACACCGATTGTTGGAGAACACACTTAAATCAACACTACTTAAATAAATACAGAAAGTGCTGGAAAAGCTCAGCATGCTGGCAGCATCGGATGGAAAAAGAGAGAATTAAACTTGCATTACAACTTAAGAAATAGCGGGTTTGGGGGGCCATCCAGCCCTATGTGGCTATTCTACCATTCAATGAGATCATGACTGACAATACTGTGTTTCTGCACAATTCCCATACCCCTTGATGACAGTAGAAATTTAACAATCTCTGTCTTCAATATACTCAATGATTGAGTCTCCTTACTCCTATACTCAAATTCTCTCGTAATAAAATCTAGCATTTCAATTGTTTTCTTAATTACTTGCTGTACTTGTATGTTAACTTGCAATGACTAATGAATAAGGACACCAAAAGTCCTTTGGTATTGAACATTTCCCATCCTTTCACTATCGTTTACATTTTTTGTTTCTTATCAAAGCTATTTGCTTTATTCTTTCATTGGTTGTGGGTTTCACTGGCATGGATAACATTTGTTACCCATCCTTAATTACTCTTGGAACTGAGCAGCTTGCTGGGCCATTTCAGAAGGCAATAAAGAGTCAATCATGGACCCACATTTTTGTACATTGTATTTCAACTGTCAAATATCTGCCCACTCACTTTGCCTCTTAAAGTCCTCTTGAAGCATCTTTGTATACCCTTCAAAACTCACACTCACATTGTTTGTGCAAAACTGGAAATACTACATTTAATCTCCATATCCTAAAACATCAACACAGGTTGTGAAAAGATGGGGCGTAAACACTGAGTCTCGTGGTACCCCACAGGTTCCAACCTGTTAACTTGTAAGACACCCATTTATTTATACAGTTTTTTGTCATATAACAAGTTCTTAATCTATGCCAGTTTCTGCAATCCCATGTAATCTCATTTCATTTACTGAACTCTTATAGGGGACTTTACTGAAAGTCTTCTAAAAATCTAAATGTATTACTTTCACCGGCTCTCTGTTCTGCTAGTTTTATCCTCAAAAATAACTCGAACAGCTCTGACAAATATAATCCACCTTTCATAAATCTTTTTTGATTCTGTTCAATCCTACCATTTTTCTCTCAGAGTCTTGCTTGTACCTATAGTATAGATTCGAATATATTTTCCCACTACAACTGATGTTAGGCTAATAGGTTACTTCCTTCCTTCTGACCAATGTCTAATTTGCAAGATGATTCCCAAGTGTAGAATTCTGAATGATGACCACGAACACATGTGTTATCTCTATAGCCACTTCTTTTGTCACACTGGAATGTAGCTAGTTTGGTGATTTTTTTACTGCAACAGCCATTAATGTCCCCAGTTTTGTATTTTTACAAGTAGCTATGTTTTACAGCTCTTCCTTTTCATGAGTCCTTATACCTTCCATTACTTCGGGGTGCTTTTCAGTGTCCTCAGTGAAGACAGACACAAAGCATTCTTTTGCTTTCCCTGTCATTTCCTTCATCCCATTAGAAATTCTTCCAACTCTACTTGAAATGAATCCACATTTTTTTGTTAATCTTTTCCTTATATATCTATAGAAGCCTTTATAGTCATTTATGTTTCCAGCTTGTTCGCTCGCATTCTATTTTCCCTTCCTTTTCTTGGTCCTCCTTTGCCTAATTACACAATTGTCCCAGTTCTCAGGCTTATTCTTCTTGACAACTTTAAGGGCCTCTTCATTTGATTGAATCTCTTTTGTTAGTTGGAATATTTTCTTTGCTAGAATTTTTTACATTAAAAGGAATGTATTGTATTAAACTATATATTTATTCTATAAATATTAGCCAATGCCTGCCTACTGTTATGCCTTTTAACCTGGCTTCCCAATCCATCATACATTGTCTCATTAAAGCATTAGGCTGCTTTGTATTGAAGATTATCCTGCTGCTTTGTTTTGATATAGAGGAATAGGGGAGCACTCTTTACTATGATGCCTTGTCATTCAATTATCAATTTTTCTCCTTAAATCTTCATAGTTTCCTTTGTTTTAATGTGAGGCCTTAGTTTCTGATTAAGTTTGAAAGTGGTGTAATTCAATGCAAAATTCTAACGCATTCTCCTAAAGACTGCTTTAGAACAAGATTATTAAGTAGCCCTTTCTCATCACACAATACTAGATCTAAAATAGAACATTCCCTAATTGGTTCCTTATTGTTTTGCATAGAAAACTATATTGCATACATTCCAGGAACTCAAACGCCATAATATTGGTACAAATTATATTTAGCCAGGCTTTATGTCAATTGAAATCCTCATGATTACTGCATTATCCCTGTTGTATGCACTTTTAATTTGATTTATATTAAATCTGTTGCTTGGTGGTCTATAAACAGCACCCACATAAGTTTTGCGCCTTACTGTTTCTTAGCTCCATTCAAACTGGTTCTATACCTTGAAATTTAGAACTAATGTCATCTTTTACTAGAGTATTAATGCATTCTTTAATTAACAGAACTGTCCTATCACCTTTTCCAAGTTGCTTGCCCTTCCTGAGTGTTACTTATCTATCAGTATTCAGCTTTGGTTTCCACATAACTACATCTCTGTAATGGCTAACAGTTCATACAGGTTATATTAGAGCCGAATAGGACTCTAAGAGTTTGTCCAGCATCTTCTGTTCTTACCTCAAATTTTCAGCAACCCCAATACTTCATTTTTATACTACTGTTTAATGTTTGTCCATTAGCCATTTTTATATCCATACTGTCACTTGCCTGTAATTTTGTGGGCTTTACGTTTACTAGCATATCTATAATGATGTATCAAATATTAAGATTATTCTTTTACTGCAGCACATCCAGCCATCCTTGAAATATAAAAATCAGTTCCCAATCAAAGTTACTTGGATGACTAAAGACTTAATCTTTGAGAAGTATATGCAACTTTTAGATTAGATTAGATTAGGATTAGATTAGATTACTTAGAGTGTAGTAACAGGCCCTTCGGCCCAACAAGTCCATACCAACCCTCCGAAGAGCAACCCACCCAGACCCATTCCCCTACATTTACCCCTTCACCTAACACTACGAGTAATTTAGCATGGCCAACTCACCTAACCTGCACATTTTGGACTGTAGAGGAAACCGGAGCACCCGGAGGAAACCCAAACAGACACAGGGAGAATGTGCAAACCCCACACAGAGGGGAATTGAACCCGGGTCTCTGGTGCTGTGAGGCACCACTGTGCCACCGTGCTACCCATAAAAGTTCCAGGAAAAATCTGATTATTGAATGACATGGCATCATTAGTAAAGTGTGTTCCTCTACTCCACCATATCAAAGCAAAGCAAGGCAGTCGGATAAACTTTAATTCACAGCAGCCTACTGATCTAATATATATTTACTTAGGTTTTAGGTTATAAAATCTTCCCAAAATTTGACGAAAAAGTGAGCAGTGGACGGATTTCATCTTTAGTGTGTTCAACTGTTAATTGATGCAAAGCTTTCAAAGTGATATAGATTGTTCTTGAAAAATATGGGGAAAGTGCACGCTTTAGGACACCTTTAAAAAAAAAATCTAACTGTGAAGAAACCCAAATTATTCAAGGGATGCAAGAATGGCTTGCTTTAGGAATTACCAGGAAAAGACTAATGGTATTAGAAATTGAAATTAACGCTGGTGTGGCCAGCAACATACACTTTGCTCAATTGAAATTAATAACAACTTCAACTTTTATGCAAACTGATATTTACTTGCTGGTCATTCATTATATCTCTGATAAAACAACATGCTTGCAGATGCTGCCATTTCAGTTTTCTTGGGCTGAATTTTACCTTTTACTCTTTGGCAACAAAGTGTATGGAGTTTTTAAAGAAATTTTCGTCGTGAGACTCAGCAACATTTTTCGCCGCTTCTTAGTGAATGCACCTCATTTATCACTGACCGCACCCCACAGAGTCCCTCATGTCCAGTTCTATTCCCGCATGCTGTTCCCAGATCAACTCACTGTTTTCTGGATATATGCTGAAAGATGAGCATCCCTTGTGCTCGCACCATCTTTAAAAGGTTGTTGTGCACCCAGCAATGTGTTCACATCTGGCATTGCCCCTCACTGGCAAAGGAAAAGCACGGCAGCCACAAACCCACACTGCTTATGTCAACACCCCTTCACCTACAGAAGCCTATTTTCTCATTTTAGTTGCTATTTCGCCATCAGGCCCCACAGGCTACCTGTCCTTCACTACATCCCATTCTAAACATCCTAAGTCACCGTTTCTCTGAACTCATAGTTGACCCAAATCTTGTCATCCTCCAGTAGAAAAACATCTCATACAGACAAGCCATTACATAAGTCCATACATAAGCATTTATTGACAACTAGTGGAAATGAAGTCAAAGAAAATGAGCATAGGTTGAAGTTCATCCCCACAATACAAACAATACGTCAGCATGATAACCAATGACTATTTGACAGTCCACAATGGTCTTCTGCATTCAGCCCCATTTTACTGAAACGGGTGCCAATCAGGTCTTGTCTGGCTTGCAATGTCTGATCCAGTTGAACTTGGTCTTTCTTAGGGGGAACGTCCTCCAGCTCAATGCCCTAACTGAAAATAATCACCCTCCTGTAGCTTACCATGCCCAATGCAGTTCTGTATACCTGCCTACACTTTGACTTGACTTTGCCCCCATCCCATCTCCACAAATGCCTGTTACCCCAATCAAGCCCGACTCCACAATCCCTTATGGAGGTGCTTCCCCTAGTACAGGCCTGCTTGCTTCCTCCTTAAAGATTGACAGACAGATCTCCAGGATCACATTAGCCCCAGAGCTCTGGCACACTTTGATGAGCAGTCTGTAGAGATGACTGAGCTGACTGCAATCTCTGCAGCTCTGTATTGCATTCCGCTGATTGCTCATGCTGCCTCGAAAGAATGGACTGTTGCCCACTCCCTGGAAGGCAGTCAGACAAATTCCTTGGCTATGAGTGTCCCAAGTAATCAAGTGACCATTGCCACATCCTGAACTGTTTGTGGATTTTGCCCTTGACTAACAGCACTCTGTGACCAACAGTTGCCACCTCTTGTGTGGACTAAAGACTAGCCCCTACCCAGATTTTGATGTAGCTATTTGGTTAATTAAATGTGCAATGCATTTACTGTGCAGGCAGCTAACACATGCTGTAGATGTTAGATCGACATAGTATATTGTACATCAAGATATCCCATTTTCCTCCTATCATCAAGCAGCCTCTCTATGCCTCTGCACAAAACAATAATAGCTCGTAGTCTTCGCCTTTGGCTCTGCCTGAAGCACCAAACAAATAATGGGCATGGATTGGCAAGACATGGGTGCCGTGAACATATAGATAGGTGCTGAGAGAGTAAGCCAGCAACCTTGATGTGCAGTCTGGTCCAATCTGCAAGCTGGGTGCCTCTCTGTACATGCAAATTTTTCTTGTTGCGATCTTTTAATGTTAGATGCTGATGCGCCCAGCTATGCTTCCTAGGCGGCCTGCAAATGGTTCGGTGAGGTACCTTGCTGGCTGAGGATGTTGCAAAATGTCTGTAAGTGAGGGATGCATGCATTTGGTGGTCATGGATCATGCCTCGAGATGCTATTTGTTTCTAATTAGCATGGAGGGTGGTTACAGGCAGCTATGGATTGAAACGGCCAGGTTCTTGCTTTGACTTCCACATTGAGAATTCTCGACACCTAGCTTATTTTGCACAATTGCCAAGATAGGGAGCAAAATATTAATGAGCTGAGTTGCAGCATTAATAAAGATTAACAAGCTCTAATCCCCCCCAATTGGCAACTCACTGCTGCCAAGTGAGAAAGTCACCTCATGGCTTGACAAATGCATACAAAATGCAAAGGGGTTCTCTTGACATCAAGATAGGCCTCACCAGACACCTTGTCAGATTCTGACACTAATCTCACCATAGTCTGCATCACTCCAATCCTAACAAGGTTCTGTGCATTGGGTCTGTTGAATCATTTTAACTGCAGATTTCTAATAAAGTTTAACAGCAATAGCCTGCTTGTAAAGTAATTCTTCAGGGTAGCGTCCTTGATCCAACCATCTTCAGCTACTTCAATGACTTTTCCTCCATCATAAGGTCAGAAGTTTGCCGATGACTGCACAATATTCAGCACCATTCATGATTCCTCACACACTGAAACAGTCCATGTTCAAATGGAACAAGATTTGGACAACATCCAAATTTGGGCTAACATGTGACAAGTCACCTTTACAACACACAAATGCTATTTCAAATAGAAAATCTGACCATTGTCCCTTGACATTCAGTGGCATTACAGTCAGTGAAACCCCATTATCAACATCCTTGATGTTACCATTGACCAGAAACTGAATTGGACAGGTCATATACAGTCATACAATATGGAAACAAACCCTCCAGTCCAACTCATCCTCACCAAACAGACATCCTAATCTAACCTATTCCCATTTGCCAGCATTTGGCCTGTAGCCCTCTAGATACTTCCTATTCATATACCCATCTGGATCTCTTTTAAACGTTGTAATTGTACCCACGTCCACCACTTCCTCTGGCAACTTGTTCCCTATGAGCAGAACCCTATGAGTCAAAGTTTGGACATATCTTTCCGAGGAAAAAGCCCTTGGCTATTTATAAAATCATGAGGGACATGGATAAGATAAACCTCTATGAAGGTCACCAGTCAGTCTCCAATGCCTGTGCCTATTCAGCTTCTCCTCATAGCTCAAAACCTTCAAAAAAAAAACTAGCCACCAGGATACATGAACATCAACTAGCCACGAAACGATATGATCCTCTCTCACTAGTAACCTTATATACAGATAAAGAAGGACACCATTTCGACCGGGACAACACATCCATCCTAGGACAAGCCAAACAAAGACATGCACGAGAATTCCTAGAAGCACGGCATTCCAACCAGAATTCTATCACCAAACATATTCAGTCAGCCCCCATCTACCACCCCTGAGGAAAAGAGCAGAAAGTGACATCACCAACTCAAAGAAACGCAAACATCTAAATAGAAAGCAGGAATCATCAGCAGTGCTTTGCCTGGAGGCCCACTGAAGATGTTACCTAGTAGGGTGACGAAACATCTGGAAATGAACCTTCCAGCTCAGTGAGCAAACCTACATTCATAACCTCAACCTGAGCTACAAATCTTCTCAAAACATTCAGTCCCAGCAACATCTTTGTAAATCTTTTCTGCACCCTCTCAAGTTTAATAAACATTCTTTCCATAAAAGGGCGCTCAGAATTGTACACAGTATTCTAAAAGCAACCTCACAAATGTCCTTTACTGTGGCTATGAAAGCAGGTCAGAGGCTAGGAATACTGCACCAACAAATCACCTACTGATTTCACCCCAAAGCCCGTCCACAAGGCACAAGTCAGGAGCGTGATGGAATTCTCCTCACCTGCCTGGATGAATGCTCTAACAACACTCAAGAAGCTCAACACAACGAAGTAATTGACTGTAACATTTTCTGGCTTAGTCAGCACAGACTCTGGATTATAAGTTCAGCAGCACAACATCTACACTATCATCCTTGCATTAAAAAAAAACCTGGACATTCTTATCATAAGTTTCAAATAGTTTAAAAAAAGGTTTATGGAGCCATCTTCTAAATTTACATCAGGCTTCATACTCTCAGCATGTCACAAGATATGGTGGGGAACTGTTTTTGGTCCCTGAGGCATGGAGACAAATATATTACGTTCCAACTGAGTTTCAAAAGCAAGAGCTATTATTAACTGCAGTCTGAGGGTGACTCATCATCTCTCAAATCGAAATAAAAGTGAAATATCAGACAAGGAAAATACATGAACAAACAAGTGAAATGAGAAACGATTCAAAACGTTTGGAAGTCCCTATGGTACTAATTATTAGAATACCTCTATGCATTAAAAGTCTTGTTTGGTCATGTGGCTCTCAGCATGTAATACCTACTTTTTGTAACATACTCCTCTTGAAACTAAATCTATCTATCCACTTACGTCTACAAGGCTAGCCTCATATAGATAGATGCTACTGCTTTGTCACTTTGCTATCTCAGCTGTATCTGAAGATAGGATGTACAATACTCCAGACAACTTAGAAGATAACTTATGGGTTTTTTGCACCTTCTACATTGAAGGTACTAATATTAAGCCAGGGAACCAAAACATCTATGACTGGCACCACACCCTGACCACTGTTGCATGTCACCCTTCCTTGCAGTCCCTCAGCCTTGAGAGGACCCAGCGTGGTAAAGATTGCTTGGGAAATCTTGTGTTAAAAATATAACCATTTTCTAATGTAATATTGAGTTTTACTGATGTTAATGCTGAGGAAATACTTGTAACAAACTTCCAACATCACAACTGGATTACTTTCATGGTTGATTACATGTAGAGGAAACCCACGCAGACACGGGGAGAATGTGCAAACTCCACACAGACTGTTACTTGAGGTGGGAATCGAACCCGGGTCCCTGGCGCTGTGAGGCATCAGTGCTAACCACTGAGCCACCGTGCCACCCCCAAATTGTAATGTGCAATAAACAACTTACTTTGGTATAAAAAGCTGACCCATGTTTTCTATTATTCTTGGTTTGAAAGTCAGGTAAATTCAGGTACCTTAAAAAAAAGCATTCTTAAACAAATCTTTAATATTTGGTATGATTCAGGAATAGTAGGGCTCAATTTATGGCATGCTACCCCAGTGATTTGTAATACCATACTCCGTGTTCTGCCATAATCCAGTAAAACTCCATAATAGGAATGTGTATTTTTCAATCATCTTAGTTGAATATATTCAACATTAAATATTATTCATGTTATTTATAAATGTATCCTCACATTTCATACTTAAATGGTAGATATATTTACAAAAATAGCCAACATTTTCAATATGAAACTTTGAATGTGAAATCGTTTGTTTCATAGCAAAATACAGCATTGTAGAATTATTGCTGTACAGATTCTAACTCCCCAACATACACAGCAGATCTTGCCTTATTAAGTCTTACTTTCAATGCCATTTGTCATTGTCTTAACATACGTTTAAAATAGCAGCAGGAAGTTATTCAGGAAATGCATTTTTTCCAAACAAGTTGATTAAATTGCAATGAAAATCAGCCCATAATACATTGGGTTTATCTCAGTTTCTTGGGCATTCCTTTTTTGGTCAAGAACTAAAGCTAGGAATTTGGCAACAGCATTTCCTTTCCATTGCCAAAATATTTCAGAACTTTTCTGTAAGTTCTCTATAGTAGTTTGATTATTTTCTAGATGAGTTTGAAATATACAAATTTTATAGACTGCAGAAAAATACAACAAATCTGTCAAGCAGGAAGATTTTTATAATAAAGTAGGTTTAATTTGTTGTAACTGCCTTTTTAGAAAGTTATTTTGTGGTGGTGGTAAAATGAGACTTTCAAAGTCATTAAGTTATTAAAATCAGTTTAATTCTTTTACATGACTTTAGAGATTTGTCGTGGAATGCAGTCTTGGAAGAAATCTGAAAGTCACTGTAAACTTAAAAGCTGATCAATTATAAAATATTAATTACTTATTTTTCATCTAATCAGCTAAAATTTTGATAGGGGGAAATCAGCTCAATATTGATGTGTTATTTCAGTCTAGTGATTTCATGCCAAAAACTAGTCAGTCATAGAATGTTGTGTATGCAGTTAATGCAGTTATTCAAAATTTAACATTTCTATTTTGGCTTTGACTCAAAATTTTAAAATCACTTAAATTAGCTTAAATGCATTTTCTAAATTTTACTAAAATATACTTTGATTAAAAAACAAACAAACCAATGACGGAGGATTCTTTTCCTCCTCAATTAAAGCTGAAGTGCTGTTCCAAATGGAGAACTTCATCAGCAGTGTAGTAATACTATGCTATCTGTAAAAACTCACCAAGGACTGTTTCCTTATTCCAGTGACTTAACCTCACAGTAAAAGATGACTACACAGTTTGCATCGCTGTACCCTCCATATTCCAAAGATATGCATATTAGTGAATTGGCCATGGAAATGCAGGGTTACAGGGATAGGGTGGTCTGGGTGGAATGCTCTTCAGAGGGGCAGTGTAGACTTGATGGGCCAAATGGCCTGCTTCCGCACTGTCTGGATTCTATGATTGAGAGAGAATCTACTTGTCTGCAATAAAAAACAGCTGTGAATTGATGACTATTTAAGAATAGAAGGATATAAGTTATTTGAAATTCCTTGTGATAATCCACCCTCAGAATTGGATTAGCAAATTTTAAATAGTTTGCTTTTAAGTTGCCTAAAGAGTTTCTATTAGATTTAGTCATATTTGGTGCCAAATTTTCTGCAGATGATGAGTCCAATTTTACTTTCGTAGATTATCCACATGTGGGGACAAAAACCAAATATCCTCAATTGTTTGAGTAATTGATATAAAATTGCTCCTTCCACTGAGATGCAAAGTAAAAATAGGCTTCTTGGCAAACACATCAATTATTTTTAAATGTCAAAAAAATCTTCATTTCTCAGTAATCATATCAAATACAGATACAGGCAGTCCCTGGGTTGAAAATGGGTTCTGTTCTGGAGTCCGTTTGCAAGTCAATTTGTATGCAAGTCAGACCACAATGCAGGACAATGTAAAGCAGCCATACATAAATAAATATTCGTATGTTGGGTCTTTACAATTACACCCTTGTATGGGATCGTGTTTGTAAATGAAGGATCCCCTGTACTCACAAGACAATAGACAATAGGTGCAGGAGTAGGCCATTCTGCCCTTCGAGCCTGCACCACCATTCAATATGATCATGGCTGATCATCCTTAATCAGTATCCTATTCCTGCCTTATCTCCATAACCCTTGATTACACAATCCTGGAGAGCTCTATCCAACTCTTTCTTAAATGAATCCAGAGACTGGGCCTCCACTGCCCTCTGGGGCAAAGCATTCCACCCACCACTCTCTGGGTGAAGAAGTTTCTCCTCATCTGTCCTAAATGGTCTACCCCGTATTTTTAAGCTGTGTCCTCTGGTTCGGCACTCACCCATCAGCAGAAACATGTTTCCTGCCTCTAGAGTGTCCAATTCTTTAATAATCTTATATGTCTCAATCAGATCCCCTCTCAGGTTGTCTAAACTCAAGGGTATACAAGCCCAGTCGCTCCAGTCTTTCAGCGTAAGGTAGTCCTGCCATTCCAGGAATTGACTCGTGAACCTACGCTGCACTCCCTCAATAGCCAGAATGTCTTTCCTCATATTTGGAGACCAGAACTGCACACAGTACTCCAGATGTGGTCTCAGCAGGGCCCTGTACAGCTGCAGAAGAACCTCTTTGCTTCTATACTCAATCCCTCTTGTTATGAAGGCCAGCATCTATTAGCCTTCTTCACTACCTGCTGTACCTGCATGCTTACCTTCATTGACTGGTGTACAAGAACACCCAGATCTCTTTGTACTGCCCCTTTACCTAAATTGATTCCAGTTAAGTAGTAATCTGCCTTCCTGTTCTTGCCACCAAAGTGGATAACCTTACATTTATCCACATTAAACTGCATCTGCCATGCATCTGACCACTCACCTAACCTGTCCAGGTCACCCTGTAATCTCCTAACATCCTCCTCACATTTCACCCTGCCACTCAGCTTACTATCATCAGCAAATTTGCTAATGTTATTACTAATACCATCTTCTATATCATTAACATATATTGTAAAAAGTCATGCAAAAGAGTCATGCAAAAAGAATTAGTGAATAGAAAGGTGGTGCTGTTACCCCTGAAATTCATGGAAAAGACCAAGATAGGTGGCTTCATGAGTAATTTAACAGAGAAGAACACAAATTAGACTACGAGCAGAATTAACCAGACTATGAGCCGAGGTAGCCGATGGCCTAGTAGTACACAGGTAATGTTTTGGGTGGGGAGCTGGGTTCAAATCTTGCCATGGCAGATGGTGGAATTTGAATTCAATAAATATCTGGATTTAAGAATAGAATGGCCATTAATCTATCGTCGATTGCCAGGAAAAACTCATCTGGTTCACTAATGTCCTTTAGGGAAGGAAACAGCCATCCCTTACGTGGTCTGGCCTACATGTGACTCCAGACCCACAGTAATGTGGTTGAGTCTTAACAATTAGGGATGGACAATAAATGCTGGCTTAGCCAGCGCTGACCTCATCCCATGAACGAATAAAAAAAACATTGTATTTAACTGGCTTGAAAGAGAAACATCAGCGAATTAGTAAAGCAGTTTTGGCCTCATTATCACTGGTTCTTACTCAGCCATTATGTTGGCCAGATTCAAGCCATGGCATGCAACATTGTGCGAGCAAATGGGTTCTTACATTTTGAGGAATATAAACAATATAGCAACATACCAAATAAATTTCACAGGCCATTGATCTTTTGTGCCTAGCGCCATAATTTATTTATTTTTTTCTCACCAATGAACATTAGTTCCTGTTCAATGAATTCCTTTATTCAGTATTTATTTTTGCAAATTAGCTTTTTCTATTGCGACTGTAAGAGACACCATCTCAGTTTAAATTTCATAGCTTTTTCCTAAAACTGCAAAATTGTACATCTTGATAAATCAGAGGAATTAGCATTATTTGCACATGAATCACAGAATGTTCACATACGAGTACACAAAGTAATTCGATACACAACTGTATTTTCGCCTTTGCTGCAATGTTGTTAGAATATAAAACTACAGACTCTTACTGCAATTATACAGAACCTTGGTGAGATTGGAGTTTTGATCCCTTTCTCTAAGGAAAGATATACAGTACTTGTCTTAGAGATTGTGTAATCCAGAGATGACAGGGATATCCTCTGAAAAGGGAGACAGTCAAACTGGCCAACGTTCTCTGGCATTTAGAAGAATGAGAGGTGATGTCATTAAATTGTATAAAATTCTTATCAGGTTTACAGGGTAGATGTTGAGCAATTGCTTTCCTAGTTAGCGATCTAATCTTAGGGGGGGTCATAGATTCAGGTTAAGAGTTGACCATTTAGGACTGAGATCCAGGACACTTTGTTGACTCAGAGGGCTGTAAGTCTGAAGATCATTACCACATAGGGCTGTGGACGTTCAGTCGTTGAGCATACTCAAGCCTGATATCAGCAGAAACAAAAATAGAACAATGAGTAGTCACATGGATTTCAATGGTAAGGTTTTGTTTGGCAAACATGGATAGAATTTTGAAGAAGTAACAGAGGATAGACAAGAGTAACACAAATGTAATTTACCTAGATTTTCAAAAGGCCTTCAATAAAGTTTAACATATTAGATTGATGAATAAGATCAGAGAATGTGAAATTTGGGTTAAGGTGTAGAATGGGTTGCTAGCTGGCTTCAAGATCTACATTAGAAAGTTAAATTAAGGGTAATCGTTCAGAGTGGCACAAGCATCAGCTCTGGGGATACTGCCGTGCATAATTTAGACCTTGTAATCAAAAAGAAAATTTCAAAATTTGCAAGTGACACCAAATTACAGGGTGTTGGCAAGAATGAGGGAGAAATAGGACATAATCAAGTCTGAGGAGTGCTGCCACATATAACAAGGAGATATTGACAAAACCAGCAGAAAAATCAAATTATTTGCAACATGGTGAAAATAAGGAGGTTGCCAAATTACTTAGAGAATACTGCAATAATTTAAAAGGGATAAAGGATCAAAGGAATCTTGAGAGTACAAAATGCATAAATCATGAATAGCAACATAAGGTCATCAACGCCATAATAATAAAAATCAAATCAAAGCAAAGCAAGCACCTGGGTTCATTTTGAAAGGAATAGAATTGCAAAAAAAAGCAAACTAAAATTGTATCGAACCTTGGTCAGACTACACCTGGAGCAATGGGAATAATCTGGTCACTTTAAGAAAAATTATGAAGATGAACACAGATGGTGAAAATAAAATTTATAAAGAATGAACTGGAATGGATGAACAGGCTGGGTCTCTTTCTTTTCCTGGAAACGTTAAGAGGTGTTCTAAGGAGTCTTGAATTGGAGAGATTTGTAACGAGGTCAACTCGGTGGACCTCAAAATGTGAGGTCCCTGATTGTGTCGGTGGTAGGCGGCATTTGCTATGGAACAAAAACTGAACTGGACCAGCATTATAAATACTAAATACAAGAGCAGGTCAGAGACTAGGTACTCTAGTGAGAAGCTCATCTTCTAACTGCCCGAAGTCTATCCGCCATTTAAAATGCACAAACCAGAAGTATAATGAATACTTTGAGGAGAAAGTGAGGTCTGCAGATGCTGGAGATCAGAGCTGGAAATGTGTTGCTGGAAAAGCGCAGCAGGTCAGGCAGCATCCAGGGAACAGGAGAATCGACGTTTCGGGCATAAGCCCTTCTTCAGGAATGAGGAAAGTTTGTCCAACAGGCTAAGAT
>NC_057727.1:33174980-33250770 GCF_004010195.1 Chiloscyllium plagiosum | reverse complement strand
AAATGTGTTGCTGGAAAAGCGCAGCAGGTCAGGCAGCATCCAGGGAACAGGAGAATCGACGTTTCGGGCATAAGCCCTTCTTCAGGAATGAGGAAAGTTTGTCTAGCAGGCTAAGATAAAAGGTAGGGAGGAGGGACTTGGGGGAGGGGCGTCGGAAATCCCCCTACCTTGTCTCAGTCAAATCCATCGAATTCAGCACCGCCTTCCTAACCTGCAATCTTCTTCCCGACCTCTCTGCCCCCACCCCAGTCTGACCTATCACCCTCACCTTGACCTCTTTCCACCTATCACATTTCCGACGCCCCTCCCCCAAGTCCCTCCTCCCTACCTTTTATCTTAGCCTGCTGGACAAACTTTCCTCATTCCTGAAGAAGGGCTTATGCCCGAAACGTCGATTCTCCTGTATAATGAATACTCTCCACTTGCCCACATAATTGCAACATACAAAGAGGTAATCATCATACATATAAAAATGACCAGCTTGACCTGCTTGATAAATACTTATTTACCTTGTACATTCATTCTGTCCATTATTGATGCACAGTGGCAACATTTACAAGATGCATTGCAGCAACCCATCAAGATTATTTTCAATAGCAAACTCCAACTGTAACTTCTACTAGCTAGAAAGACAGAGGCAGCAGATAGATGTACACATCATGACCTGGAAATTCCCCTTCAACTCACATTCCATCACTATAGTTGGGTCAAAACCCTGGAACTCCCAGTTACAATAGTGTAACTAGTGACTGTTGACTGCAGTGGTTCAACATTTCAATGGCAGTTAGGGATGGGCAACAACACTGGTCCAGACAACAATACCTACATCCCGTGGATGAATATCAAAAGAAAATCCTGTGACAGAATTTTGGACACTAAAGGAATCAAAGGATATGGAGATATGATAGAAAATGAAATTGAGGTAGAAGCTAAACTGTAATTTTATTGAATACAGCACCATAGAGTCATAGAGATGTACAGCATGGAAACAGACCCTTTGGTCCAACCCATCCATGCTGACCAAATATCCCAACCCAATCTAGTCCCACCTGCCAGCACCCAGCCCATATTCCTCTAAACCCTTCCTATTCATATACCCATCCAGATGCCTTTTAAATGTTGCAATTGTACCAGCCTCCACTACTTCCTCTAGCAGCTCATTCCATACACGTACTACTCTCTGTGAAAACGTTGCCCCTTAGGTCTCTTTTATATCTTTCCCCTCTCACCCTAAACCTATGCCCTCTAGTTCTGGACTCCCCCCACCCCAGGGAAGAGACTTTGCCTATTTATCCTATCCATGCCCCTCATGATTTTGTAGACCTCTATGGTCACCCCTCAGCATCCAATGCGCCAGGGAAAAACAGCCCCAGCCTATTCAACCTCTCCCTACAGTTCAAATTCTCCAACTCTGGCAGCATCCTTGTAAATCTTTTCTGAACCCTTTCAAGTTTCACAACATCTTTCCGGTAGGAAGGAGACCAGAACTGCATGCCATATTCCAACAGTGGCCTAACCAATGCCCTGTTCAGCCGCAACATGACCAAGTTTAGAGTTGTGGACAAGATAAGGATTTTGTTGTATGCTTCTATGGGCAACATTATGTCATCTAGTGTACAAACAATTCAGGGAATTGGACCTGTATTTGAACACCAGCTACTCAGCAATCGAATTGGAACTGTAATTTGATCCAGTTAGTGGCAAGGAAGTTGAAAGAAGGCATTGCTATGTTTGACAGATTTATGGTACACTGTAGACCCTCAGCATTTAGACAATGCATAGTATCGACAATCCGCATACCACCAATCTTTCCCATATTTCAGGCCAACACTCCCTGCATACAATGCATAAAGTCAATACATTTTCCTGGCCTGTATTTAAGGATGACTATCATGTGAGATATGCAAGCCTTTTTGACCAGGAAGTGCCGAATGCATGATCCTGTCTGTCTTTCTCCAAATATATCAACTATCAGGATTACTTGTGACTAGCTTAATCAGTTTATTGTGTGTTGTACTGAGCTTCTGCCCATGTCTTGGGCACAATTGAATGAGTGAGCAACAAACCAGCAAAAGACATGTAGGAGAGCCACTCTCCTAGCTAAATTGTTTCAGTGCATCTATGCTACCTAACTGTTAATGTACATGGTCATCCAGAATAAAGCTTCTACTCAATTGTTAGCAGAGTGATGGTAGGAATCAGCAATAGTCCTGGTGATATCACCTGCACAATGCTGACATGTTGGCTGATGCCAGGGAACCCAGCAATCTCCAAAGCATACCTGTGATAAGTCTAAGTGATACTTGGCCTCAACTGACTTGTTTGATATACAGAATTATTTCCCATTACTCACAAATATGCCTTTTACCTTCCATATTTGAAATCCTATTGTTCTCAGTTGTGTCCAGTGGGGCTTTCAACTTGTCTGCAATTCAAAAAGAAGTTATGAGATATTAACTTAAAGTTTTAGTGAAGTATTTTACTAAGAATATATCAGAAAAGAATGCTTGGCTGTTAACCCAAACAGGTTGTGGTGTGATGTTTTCAGTGTGTTTGAAATGGATAACAGTTCAAACATGGTTTTCATACATTTAATTTGTTTTCACCGCTGACTTGGTCAAAAAAAGTAAAGAATTGCAACATTAAAACATACATGTATTAGCATTTTCCTTTCATATATTTCAAATGTGGGTGGACAAGTAAAAACCAAGTTAAAATTGAGTCAAAAATATAATTACTTAAAACTAAAATGGCTTACAAGAAAACCCAAGTTCAGTACTCTGGTCTCCATGTAATATCAATTGTCCACTCTACTTTCATTTTTGTCTCAAAGACAAACATCTACAAAGAAAGTAAGAACGTTCAATGGAATAGTTTTAGTTAATTTCAATCTTATAACAGTTATGTCAAAATGGAAGAAATTGTTAGATATTAATTTCTTTAATAATATCTTTAGCATCTGTTCTGGTGCCTCTAGTATCCTAGTTGGATATGCCACTTCCAGAAGTGGGAACCTGGGTTAATTCTCCCTCTCCTAAACTCACGGAGTGGAGCTAATTGCAGCTTCACGACTATCATGATGATGGAGGAGGTAACTCAGAAAACAAAACAGGAATTAAATTTATAAGTTTTGTGATTTGATTAATATTATGAAATCACATCTTTCACGAGGGCAAGGCAATAGGAGCAAATTAACAGAGAAGCAGCATTGTGAACTGTCATGGCTTTCCTTGCCATTGAATTTCTTCTACTTCACAACATGTTAATTTTTTCAATTTCATTCAAAATATTCAATCCTTTCAGTACTGATCTATTGCTTTCTCAGGAGAAAAAAAAATGTTCGGTTGCATAAGCACTGATTCAATTAATTCATTTTCTTTCAAGTTTTCTCTTCTTCCATTTTACCACATTGACACTGATGTGAAAATAGCTCACAGCTGGTATCATCACTGTAACTTGTTGGTTAAATATTACAGTAAAAGAAGCACTACTCAAGACCAAATCTTAAGCAGTCAACAATTCTACATTCCACCCTTTACAATATCTAACAACTGCTGTTGATCCACAGGTCAGGCCTATTTAAAGGTGTGAAGGCCTAATTTGATAGCGTTTGAAAATTATCTAAGAAAACTGTGTTATGTGATTTCTACACTGCAAGTGGTAACATGATCACTAGTATTTCAGGTCAGAAAGCTCTGTACATAAGGTCAGAAATACCATCCAATGAATTCATCATTATTAAATGGAGGGTGTTGTTGACTAATAGGTTCATGGCATTGACAAAAAGCCAAAAGATAAATTCTGTAAAACTGTGAAACACAAAGTGTAGTGCAGCATTGAGCACATGATAAATTTATTCCATGGAAAGCTCGCAACAAATTTCAAATTTCCCTATTAATCTTATGGGTTTAATACCTGTTTCCAAATAATACATATCATTATGCTTTAATAACAACAAACCTTCGGGATTTCTTGTAGTGCAGTGGTAGCATCCCTATCCCTGGACCACGAGGCCCAGGTTCAAGCCCTACCTGCTCCAGAGGTGCGTAATAATATCTCTGAACAGGTTGATTAGAAATATAGGTCAAATAAAAAAAACACAACAAACCACAGTACTAGAGAAGTCTGATTCAGCAGTTACAGCAAAATAAAAAACACATCTCTTTGCAAAGAAAGACTTTAAATCTCTCACTTCAGCAGTAAGGGCCCTCACAAGCCACATAATCACCCTAGTTCAAACAAAGCTACATTTGTTTTGTTCCATGCATTCATTACTGATAGACAGTAGAAAGTTATTTGAATATTTACAGTACCCAGAAGAATGTATTTCTCTTTGAAGGGTCAGATAATGAATAAACGTTTTATGGACTTATTACTACCATTAGGCAGGCTAGATTAGAGAATGCCTTATTTCACAGAAATGAAGCATCTCTCTCCCTGAAAAAACTTCAGCTGTGACACAACTCTTGGGTCTTCTCTACTGTTTTGCATTTCCTCAACAGAGATGCAGATTTCATTTAAATTGGTAAAAAAAAGCTGAACCAATTTTCAAGAAGTACCAGGAGAAACAAATAAACTCTATAAATCACTAAACATGTTCTATTTATTGTCATTACATTTAATAGAAAAGAAGGTAAAGACATTTTGACAAATAAACTGCCTTCAGAAAAAAAACTACTGAAATTAAATTCATCCACCAATAAGATGCACAAGTTAGCAATTCAGTTAGATACATCACTATGCCTGTAAAGTTGAACTCAACCACTTTTTCAAGCAAATCATAATGACCTTTCCCCTCCCATACAAATATACAAGTACGGAGAAAGCAAAGACTGCAGATGCTGGCGATCAGAGTCAGAGTGTGGAGCTGGAAAAGTACAGCTGTTCAGGCAGCATCCAAGGAGCAGGAGAATTGACATTTCAGGCATAAGCAGGAATGCAATCCTAAGGATTTGCAAAAATGCAACAGAAAAAAGCTTTGAATTATAGTGTTTATCCCATAGATAAAACTTCTAAAAACGCCATTAGTTTATGCATTATGGAGATAGACATGACTTCTCATGTAGTTCAGCTAGTCATTTGGGTAATCGCGCACTATACTCTGCACAAGGCTAATGATTACATAAATGTAAAAGAAGCATTTTTTCTAAATGGAGAGAGATTACAGAAATTGGAGGTGCAGAGGGATCTGGGTGTTGAAGAGCATGAACCATAATAGATTAGTATGTAAGTAAAGCAAGTAATTAGGAAAGCTAATAGGAGGGAACAGTTTATTGCAAAAGGATTTATGCTTCAGGAATATCGGGTATAAAGATTACTAGACTGATACCTGGAATGGGTGGATTGTCTTTTGAGGAAATCTTGGAAAGACTAGGCTTGTGTTTTCAGTTCAGAAGAGTCAGGGGCAACTTTGTTTGAAACATGAAATTCCTAAATGTGTTTCCCAAATGTGACCCTACTTTAAGACTTTCAAAACTGACATCATCCTCACTGAGAACTAACAGAACCTGCCTGTTAGAATGGGTGTATGGCTGTTGTGATGTGGATCTGAACTTCATGGAGGCCAGTGCTGCCTTAGATCTCACAACATCGAATCTTTATGCTTGTACATCACTTGGGGTCCCAACTCCCATTTTGGAAAGCCCCAACTTAAAGCTATGCATATATGTAGAATATATTTGCTCTAAGAGCTTTTAATGTCAATGCTCAGAATTTTAACTGATAGGTATGGATAACTGTGGAGGAAACATTGCTTCATTTATAGAATGTTTAAAATTATCCATGTATGTTTATGACATGTTTCATGAAAAATACTGTCACCCAGCAAGCTCTAAGCATTTTAGGAAGAATGCACTTCAAACTATGAAATGCTCAGTGGAGGACAAACACACTATTCAGGACCAGGCATCCAAGGCAACATTACTAAAATAACAAATATCAAAGACTCTGATGACTGGGGAAGCCAACGTTCACTTGCAGAAATAAATTATTCCAGGTATGCAATACCAACATCATGCACTTCGAGATTAGCCATAAACAATAGGATGGAGCTGCTTCTACTATGCCACAGCACATATTGCTAAAATAATGAGGAGTTGGGAGAGAAAGCTGGAAAGCAAATTTTGGACAGGTAACAGAGTACTAATAATAGGGGATTTCAATTAGCCAAATATATACAGGGGAAAGATAAAGGTGGAAAGGACAATGACAGCAAAGAGCTTCTAAAATATATCCAAGATAACCTTATTAATCAATGGCCAGGCTACACTTTTTGCTTTAAGTATGGGGGCTGGAGTCTTTTAATAGTCACTTGGACAGTAGTATGTTAATTAAATTCAGAACTGGAGATATGAAGAAGGGTCACTGGACCTGAAATCTTAACTCTGATGATTTCTCTCCACAGATTGTGCCAGACCTGTTGAGCTTTTCCAGCAATTCCTGTTTTTGCTTATTAAAGGCACATTGTGTTTAACTAATTTGCATATGTATTTAAGTTAGCCCGCTGAGCTGGAATGTTTGTTTTCAGATGGTTCGTTGCCATGACTAGGTAACATCATCAGAGAGTGTCTCCGGCTTTGATAAGCTAATGATGATAATGATGTGGGTTGTTTAACTGATGTGTACACATAGATTTCCAAAATGTGGGACATACGACATCTATCCAACAATTTGGAAAATTGCCCAGATATATACTGTCTACAAAAAGCAAGACAAATCAAATCTGGCAAGTTACTGCTTTATCAGCCGATGCTTAATCATCAGTAAAATGATGGAAGTAGTGGGAGACAACGCAACTAACAGGCAAAGGCTATTTGCAAAAGAATAACTTGCTCACTGCTACTCACCTTGGGGTCCACCAAGGCCACTTGGCTTCTGAACTCATTGCAGCCTTTGCCTAAACATATATAGAAGAGCTGAACTCTGGAGGTGAGGCGGGAGTGAGTGCACTTGTTACCAAAGCAGCCTTTGACTGAGGAGAATATCAAGGAGCCAGAGTAAAACTAGACTCAATGGCAACCTGGGTAAAACTCTATGTTGGTTGCAGTCATACCTAGAAGAAAAATGCCTATGGTTTTTGGAGGTTGTCATCTCAGTGCAATGACATCATGGCAGGAATTCCTCAGGGTAGATACATTCTAAGTGACCTGTTCAGAGATGTTTTTACACACTTTTGATTTTTACACACTTTTGAAGCAGGTGGAACATTAACCTGGCTCAGAAGTACAGACAGTACCACAGTGCCAAAATAGTCTTTTTCAACAATCACGTATAATTTCATAGACTACATCCATTACAACCAAATGTGATCAATTGATTATAAATCCTACCAATTGCTATGACTGGATTTGAACCCACTAGTTGGGACTCTGGGTTACCAGTTCAGCCACATTACTGCTATGCCATCCTCTTCCCTGAATTCCTCAGGTTAATGACCATGGCCCAACTATCTTCAATTGCGTCATCAATAACTTTCCCTCTACCAGAGAGGCCAGAAGTGGAGATACTTACTGATAATTGCACATTAATCAGCACTATTTGTAAGGGGTCAGTGAAGATGTACAGCAAGATCTGGAAAACATCCAGCCTTGGACTTATAAGTAGCAATTAACATTCGTGCCACTCAAGTATCAGAAAATGACCAACTCTAACAAAAGTGAATCTAACCCTCATGCCATGACATTCAATGTCATGACCAACACATAATTCCCCAGTGTCAACATCCTGTGGGTTACTATTGAGCAGAACTGAACTGGACAAAGCCATGTATCTAGATTGTAGCAGCATGAGCAGATCTGTAACTAGGAATTCTATGGCGAGTAACTCACCTCCTGTCTTCCTAATGTCTGTCCACTATCTGCAAGGAGAAAGTGAGGACTGCAGATGCTGGAGATCAGAGCTGAAAATGTGTTGCTGGAAAAGCGCAGCAGGTCAGGCAGCATCCAGGGAACAGGAGAATCGACGTTTCGGGCATAAGCCCTTCTTCAGGAATCATTCCTGAAGAAGGGCTTATGCCCGAAACGTCGATTCTCCTATTCCCTGGATGCTGCCTGACCTGCTGCGCTTTTCCAGCAACACATTTTCAGCACTATCTGCAAGGCACAAGTCAGGGGTTTGATGGAATATTCTTCACCTTCCTGAATGGGTGAAGCTCCAGCAACACTCAAGAAACATGACACAATCAAGGAAAAAGCATCCTGCTTGACTGGCGATCAATCTACCATCTTCAATATTCACTCTCTTCACTACCAACACAGTGACAGCAGTGCATATCATCAACGAGATGTACTGCAGTAGCTCACAAACTCTCCTTCAATGGGATGGTATAACAGCACAGCACCTGTGAAGTTCCCTCCAATCCACACACTATCTTGACTTGGAGCTATGTCTCCATTATTTCATTGACACTGGTTCAAAATCCTGGAACTCCCTAACAGCACTGTAGTTTACCTAAACGTGAAGGACTACAGTGATTTGAGAAGGTAGCTCACTACCATGTTCCCAAAACAAAATGCAGGCCGAGTCGGCGATATTCACATTTCATGAAGAAATATTGAAAAATAGAGACTGAACAACAAAATTAGATCCATAGAATAAAGGAGAAAATGTCAGTATCGCTGCAAAGTTGACTAGCATACAGAAAACAAGAGAAGGAATATTGTGGAGATGATGGAGCTCTTAGCCATTGGCTGAACAGCCAGTGAAACTTCCTTGATGTCTTGTTTAGAGAAAGCCTGCTGTACCTTATGCCACTCAGGCCATCCCATGGCAACATGATGAGGGGAAATGTCAGTAGGAGCAGGACAATGGCTTGTCATGGCCTTGTCCTCTTCCAGATGCTAAGTCCCTCCATCAGGCACTGTCTTTGAACAAAAGTTGGGAGCCTGAAACAAATACATTAGCCTTTGCTTGCTGTGCTAGCTTCGTGATGAGCCCCCACCCAACACAGCAGCATTACAATGAGTCCCTTAGTGAGCATTTGTTGTCCACATACGGCCCTCAATTGGCAATGGATTAGGAAGGCCATCCATTTAATCAGGGTGGAGTCATGTATCTAGCAGGTTTCCCAAATACGACATTCTTACCTGATTAAATGCCTCCCTACTCCCCAAATGTGCCACAGAGGAGGGCATAACATTTTCCCCAGAAAGTGTTCTGAACAATCTTTTTCCCAAATAGTAGTGAAGTACACAGTGGGGTTTCTTAAGTACTGGTACTTAGACTGCTACTTTTCCTTATATACATTAATGGCCTCAAGTTGGCTATAAACAACATAATTTAAAATTTGCAGATGACACACAACTTGGATGTATTGCTAAATGTGAAGATGGTAGTGAAGAAGAATTATGGCAGACAAGTGGCAGATTAATTTTAATGGAATAAAATATGAAGTGATATATTTTGGTAGGAGGAACATGGTGAGGTGGGGATGAGTGTAAAATCAGAATTCTGACGGTGTGAATATTACAAATTACTCAGGAACTTCAAGTTACTGTGGGAACATGCACTTATACATGCTGTTGCATTCTGGAGCTATGAATATGATGTTAGGGGCTCTAAACTTTCTTCGCACTGCGCAACTTTATGATTGGTTAAAGGGCAGTGAGATTGTTGTTAAGACCATTCCTTTCCTTGTTATTTGTAAATAACCTGGATGTAGGTGTCAGGAGTTCAATACCAACATGTTCAGATGCTAATTAGTGAGCACGATAGCCTTAAAAGTCACACCAGGTTGAGGTTCAGGACGTAGGTTTGCTCGCTAAGCTAGAAGATTCGTTTTTAGACATTTCATCACCATACTAGATAACATCTTCAGTGAGCCTCCAAATGAAGCGCCGATGGAGTAGCCCGCTTTCTATTTATATGTTTGAGTTTCCTTGGGTTACCCATCAGTAACACCACCAGTGCTTCATTCAGAAACTCACTGAAGATATTACCCAGTATAGTGATGAAACATTTGAAAATAAACCTTCCAGCTCAGCGAGCAAACCTACATCCAGAACCTCAACATGAGCTACAAATCTTCTCAAAACCCGCTACCAGTTTATAGTCCAACAGCTGTATTTGGAAGTACAAGTTTTCGGTCTGCTGCTCCTTCATCAGGTAGCAAATGGGCAGGATCAGATGACAGAATTTATAGCAAAAGATCGAAGTGCCGTACAACTGATGTGATGCAGTGAACAAATCTAAGTCTTTAATCATCTCAAATGGGACTGCAGGCCGTGATTCATCAACATGTAAATCCCAGAACTTCTTTCAAGTCGCATTCCCGAGATAACTTAAGGTTTTATAAAAAGAAAGGTGACATCTCAGCTTAGACAATGCATTAAAGGTATGAGGTTAGAGTCTATCAGTATCCCAACCTTGATTCAGACTGGGTTATTTTTCCATAGTAGGAATTGATAAAATGTCACATATGCACACCCTCTCATAGGCACACTCACACACTTTATCAAGCACGCACCCACACTCTTCCCCCCCACCCCCCCCCCGACTCTCACACACACACTCTCCCCCCCTCACATGCAGACACACTCATGCACACACTCTATCAAGCATGCACCCACACAGACACACTCTCTCCCTCACATGCACACATATATGTCTATGGGGTGAATTTGTATTTTGAGATTTGTATTTACAGATACATTCTATTGTGTTAAAAAGCACACAATCTGTAGGCAGTCAGTCCGTGTGACATTTCATCAATGTCTAATTTGGAAAAAGAACCAGTCTGACTCAAGGTTGGAAAACAGACAGACTCTAATCTCACACCTTTAATGCACTGAGCTGAGATGTCACCTTTCTTTTTATAAAATGTTATCTTAAGTTATCTCGGGAATGTAACTTGAAAGAAGTTCTGGGATTTTGCTGTAAATTCCATGTCCTATGATCTTGCCCCACTAGCTACCTGATGAAGAAGCAGTGCTCCAAAAGCTGGTACTTCCAATTAAACCTGTTGGACTATAACCTGGCATTGAGTGATTTTTAACTTTGTCCACCCCATCCAACATCGGCACCTTCATATAATGAGCATGATACTAGCCGACATCTGGAGAACAAAAGTAGAAGGACCTGGTGGTACGTATTCACAAATGTTTGAAGCTGGTACAAGTGGGAGATACTTGGGTTTGTAACTAAGGACAGTGAATATTAGAACATAGAAATCATAAAACATAAAAACAAAATATAGACAGGTAATCTTAACAAAAATTGAAAATGCACGAAATTCTCACACTGGCACCTGTGCAGAAAGAAGCAGAATTAATACTTCAAGTTGATTAATTCTCATTAGAACTGAAAAAATGATAAGGTTTGCATCAAGTGAAAGTTGGGAGGAGGGTGAAAAGACAAAGGAGAGTCTTGGAAAGGCTGGAAGACAGTTAAGATTAAATGACAAAAGAGTTTATGACAAAAGAGTTTATGGCACAGGACAGGGTCTGGGAACGAGTGGTGCAGACATTGCTTATCACTAGGACCTGTACCTTCAGCCAAGGATCAGGGAGTGTGTCTCTCTCTAAGGAATGATCAATTAGAGCAGTCATTCTCAACACAGGGCCATATGTGCCCTGGCACATTTGGAGAGGGCCATAGACTGAAAACTGTGAGAAGGGGAGTCTCAATAGTTTATGGGGTCCCTGCTAACTGAACCGATGAAATACCTAAGCTACAACCTTCATTGGAGTCAATAGTTTCCCTCCTATTTACGACACCTTTCCAACACACAGTTTGAATTCGGCACACCTGATAAATTAATTGCTGAAGACTCTCCCACACAGCCTCACTTCTGAGTCAGTCATGATTCAATTTCAGAAGGTTTTTTTTTAAAAAAAGTTTTGTCCAGTATGTCAGAATGTTCAAGTCTTCTTGGTGTTCAAAAATAAATGATTTTCTGTCTACCTGTTCACATTGTATCCCTAATTGAAAGTGGGGCCTGGAACCCGAGAAGAGCTCCTAGGAGGGCTATGGCCAAAAAAAACGGTTGAGAATCACTGAATTAGAGCAAGATCAGCTCCATATTTGACACTGCAGAGTCTGTGAGGATGAATCTTAGAATAACAGGCTATTTCTCACCCAAAGTTACAACTGATCGGTATAGTGACTGGAACGAGGTCAGCAATTGGACTTCTTTGAATAGGAATTCCCTGATTGCGGCTGCTAACCTGGCCCAATCAGAGAGTCCTGGTTGACAGATATACATAGGGGTTCTGCTCACTCTAGGTGCCAGCTAGGAGCTAACATGGGTCAGTGTCATGTACTGTGCACATGTAAATAAAGGGTGACTTGGTGATGGAATACTGGCCTTTGTGGAGTTATTTCAATATCAAAAGAAAAACATGCCCCTGAAGATATTTGCTCACAATATTTGTCTTTGAATGGGGGTTAACATTTCTGGCATCACACTGCTATTTGGGAAGGGTGACCCATTCAATCCTGCCATCTAAGACTGGGCCTAGTATGTGGCAAGAATGTGTTATTTTTCTTGGGCAAATGACATTGGGGCAGATGAAAAGCACTGAATAATTCTCCTGACAGTGTGTGGACTCACACCTTTTTCGGTTATTAGGAGCCTAACTTTTCCTGAGGCACTAGATACTAAAATCTTTCAAAAGTTGAGAGATTTAGTTGAGGAATATTACAACACTAATCCTCCTCTAATTCTGAGATGCTATTGATTTTACTCAACAGTTCAAGAATCGGGGAATCCATTTCAGGATTTTTGCCAAGGTTAAGATGACTGGCAAAGGCATGTTATATTGATTTAACCCTAAGTGAGATGTTGAGACACCGTTTAGTATGCGGGATCAATGATGTACCCATGCAAAAGGACCTTGTAGCTGAAGTCCAACTGGATTTCAAACAGGCACTACAGCTGGCTTTGTCATTAGAAATGTAGCAAACTGAGCTTATGAATTACAGGATGTGCTGATGGAAATGGACACCCTCATCAGGCTACTGAGCTTGGGGAAGGCCACTTGAGTCAATACAATTGATTGGTCTTACCCAGGAGATCCTGAACAGGTCAACCCATGGCAAAACCCTAAAACAAAGCGAAGCTCGATCAAACGGTTAAAATTTTCGAGGATCCAGGCTGGCAGGTAGTGGTGCTGCTGGTAGGTAGACTGGAGACACCAAAGCTGTCTATCTAAACCTGAACTGAGTAAGAACTCAAAGGCTGGGATAAGACCTTGGCCAGGCTGAGAACCTATACCGGGAAACCTCTATAGATTAAGGGCACAACTTTGGTTCTAGTCTCTTATAGAAGCAACTGGATAAGTTACCATTGATTGTAGTAAAGGCTTGGGACTGTAGTAAAAGACCCCAAGCTTAATGGGGCAAAATTGAATGAGAAAGATTCAACTTGATCGGCTCACCATTTTTTGATTAGAGTGAAGTGAACTGAAGTGAACGAAGGCCGAATTAAACACCTGAGCACTTTTTAGGAAAGTCGAGGGATTATCAATGGGGCCAAGGTTGCCATTTCTCTGGATGACATGCTAATAACTGGGAAGACAAATAAAGAGCATTTGCATTTAGAGATCTTTGGTAATGTGCTCAAATGTTTCTTCAAAGTGATAGTACACCTTAGAAGGGAAAAATGTATTTTCCAAGTACCTCAAGTGATCTACTTCTCCCCAGCCCCATCCCCACTCCATTTATCTCTCCACCCTGGAGGTTTCCTGCCTCTATTCCTGATGAAAGGCTTTTGCCCGAAACATCGATTTTCCTGCTCCTTGGATGCTGCCTGATCTGCTGTGCTTTTCCAGCACCACTCTGATCTAAACTCTGGTTTCCAGCATCTGCAGTCCTCACTTTTGCCTAGTTGATTGAAACCTTTCTGGACACAGTGAGCTAGATCACCATAGAAGATGGCATATTATTATGGGAAGCAAGTGTGATTGTCCCAAGCAAAGGTCGCCATCAGATATTGACTGAACTCCACTAGGGTCTTCCAGGGGTCTCCAAAATGAAGATGTTTGCAAGACATCATGTTTGGTGGGCAAGATTGGATGCTGACATAGCTGCGTTGGTGGGGCAATGCCCAGAATGCCAACAAGGATAAAAATTATGCCAGCAGCTCCCGCACATTTATGGGAATGGCCAGGTAAACTCAAGACTTGGTTACATGCAGACTATGCTGGTTCTATCATGGGCTCTATGTTTTAGACATGGTGGACACTCATTCGAAGTGGTCAGGCGTGCACAGAGTTCATTTGTCAAAATGGGATGACAATTGAAAACTTGTGAATATCTTCTGCAATACATGGACTCCAGAAGTGTTGGTTTCAGACAATTTGACACAGACTGTCTACATCTATTTTAATATGGAATTCAAATTACTCATAGGATTTCCTAGAACAGAAGTAAGATTTGGGAATTGGAGGAAATTAGTTTAAATCTTTATCTGGAACATCCTGGGTGCACCACATTGTCAATCAAATGAATCGAAGGAAAGTTCTTCTCCAGTTTTGAATTTTATTTGGGTGTTTTCTCATAGACACACACAGGTGGCTTGAAAACAGCTTTGCCAGGTAGATAGAGAAGCTATGTAAAAGCTATGAACTAGCAACAGAACACCACTCGGAGTGTTTCGGATTTGGAATCACTAAGAATGCAGTGAAACTCATACTTGATTTGGGAAGGGCACAGTCATGGATTGTTAAAGCTAAATTCGTAAGTTCACCCAGTTCGATGCTAGTGGAAGAACCCCCAAGAAATCTCTCAGATTTGACAGGAAATGAAAGAGCATCAAAATTAATTCCCAAGAGCTGTGGTGCACCTAGGTTTGGTTGCAGAAGTACAAAAACATTGAAGATCCGAAACAGTGTAGGAAAACTCGAGTATAAATAAAAGTAGAACAGTAAGTATTCTGTTGAAATTTTCAGGATGTAAATTTCATGCTGACATAGCTGCGTTGGTGGGGCAATGCCCAGAAAGCCAACAAGGATAAAAATTATGCCAGCAGCATAATTTTTGACAATATTTGACAAATATCATGTTAATTGTATTTGATTTATTTAGTACTCACCACGGAAACATGTTCAAAATTAAATGGAATTTGAAACGTTCTGGAATTATAGGCTAGCCTACGTTTCATGGAACTCTCACTGTTGATGTCTTTCAGGAAATGAAATCTGTCAATCATACCTGGTGTGATTTCTTGTGACTTCAGGACCAGAACAATGTGGCTACTCTCTGAAATGCCATATCATGCCACACAGCTCAAAGGAAATTAGGCATGGGTAACAATGAAATCCCACAAATGAATTTTAAAAAACTACGATTTTACACTACCTGCTACAGTAAAAGCTTTTCTTAAAACATGAAAACCAGTGAGGTCATTCATTCTGTTGAGGTTAAATTTCTTTTAAAAGTTACTGCTGACTATGAAGATAAGAGTATATCTCACTTAGTAATGGACAAAAGTCTTGATCAAACAGAGTAGAGAAATCTGGACTCAATAATGAGTTAGACCCCCTAACAGTCAGCAGGAAATTGAGAAACAAATTTGTCAGGCGATCTCAGTTATCTGTGAGAATAATAGGGTGGTTATGGTAGAGGATTTTAACTTTCCAAACATAGACTGGGACTGCCATAGCGTTAACGGTTTAGATGGAAAGGAATTTGTTAAGCATGTACAAGAACATTTTCTGATTCAGTGTGTGGATGTACCTACTAGACAAAGTGCAAAACTTGACCAACTCTTGGGAAATAAAGCAGGGCAGGTGACTGAGGTGTCAGTGGGGGAGCACTTTGGGGCCAGCGACCATAATTCTATTAGTTATAAAATAGTGATGGAAAAGAGTAGACCAGATCTAAAAGTTGAAGTTTTAAACTGGAAGAACGCTAATTTTGACAGTATTAGGCAAGAACTTTCAAAAGCTGATTGGGGGCAGATGTTCGCAGGTAAAGGGACGGCTAGAAAATGGGAAGCCTTTAAAAATGAGATGAGAGTCCAGAGACAGTATGTTGCTGTTAGGGTGAAAGAAAAGGCTGAAAGGTACAGGGAAGGCTGGATGACTTAAGAAATTGAAGGTTTGGTTAAGGAAAGGAAGCACAGGTCAGGTACAAACAGAAGAGATCAAGTGAATCCTTAAGAGGGAAATCAGGAGGGCAAAAAGAGGCTATGAGCAGATAGCTTTGGCAAATAGAGTTAAGGAGAATCCAAAGGATTTTTGCAAATACATTAAGGACAAAAGAGTAATTCAAAATTTGTGAGAAGATTTGTAGCTCGGGTGCTCGTTGTTGTGGTTCGATTGGCCGAGCTGGGAATTTGTGTTGCAGACGTTTCGTCCCCTGTCTAGGTGACATCCTCAGTGCTTGGGAGCCTCCTGTGAAGCGCTTCTGTGAGGTTTCCTCCGGCATTTAAAGTGGTTAGTCTCTGCAGTTTCCGGTTGTCAGTTCCAGCTGTCCGTTGCAGTGGTCGGTATATTGGGTCCAGGTCGATGTGCTTATTGATTGAATCTGTGGATGAGTGCCATGCCTCTAGGAATTCCCTGGCTGTTCTGTTTGGCTTGTCCTATAATAGTAGTGTTGTCCCAGTTGAACTCATGTTGCTTGTCATCTGCATGTGTGGCTATTAAGGATAGCTGGTTGTGTCGTTTCGTGGCTAGTTGGTGTTCATGGATGCGGATCGTTAGCTGTTTTCCTGTTTGTCCTATGTAGTGTTTTGTGCAGTCCTTGCATGGGATTTTGTACACTACATTGGTTTTGCTCATGCTGGGTATCGGGTCCTTTGTTCTGGTGAGTTGTTGTCTGAGAGTGGCTGTTGGTTTGTGTGCTGTTATGAGTCCTAGTGGTCGCAGTAGTCTGGCTGTCAGTTCGGAAATGCTCTTGATGTGTGGTAGTGTGGGTTGCGGCATGTCCTCGTTCCTTTGTCTTTCCCTTAGGCATCCGTTGATGAAATTGCACGGGTATCCATTTTTGGCGAATACATTGGATAGGTGTTCTTCTTCCTCTTTTTGCAGTTTTGGTGTACTGCAGTGTGTTGTAGCCCTTTTGAACAGTGTCTTGATGCAACTTCTTTTGTGTGTGTTGGGGTGGTTGCTTTCGCAGTTCAGGGCTTGGTCTGTGTGTGTGGCTTTCCTGTATACCTTTGTGGTGAATTCTCTGTTAGGTGTTCTCTGTACCATCTCGTCTAGGAATGGGAGTTGGTTGTCCTTTTCTTCCTCTCTAGTGAATCGGATTCCTGTGAGTGTGGCGTTGATGATCTGGTGTGTGTTCTCTATTTCTGTGTTTTTAATGATTACAAAGGTGTCATCCACATATCTGACCCAGAGTTTGGGTTGAATTTGCGGTAAGACTGTTTGTTCTAATCTTTGCAATACCGCTTCTACTAGGAGTCCAGAGATGGGTGAGCCCTTGATTTGTTCATACATTTGGTTGTTGAATGTGAAGTGTGTTGTGAGGCACAGGTCCAGTAGTTTGAGTATGCCGTCTTTGTTGATAGGTTCAACGTCCTGTTGTCTGTTCTGTATGTCCAGCAGGTTGGCTATTGTTTCTCTGGCTAGGGTTTTGTCCATAGAGGTGAACAGTGCCGTTACATTCACTGTTCACCTCTATCAACAAAACCCTAGCACAAGAAACCCAAGCTAGGACATGGAAGATATAGAATGTGGGGAAGTAGGTGGTGACATCTTGAAAAATGTTCATATTACAGAGGAGGAAGTGCGCGATGTCTTGAAATGCATAAAAGTGGATAAATCCCTAGGACCTCATCAGGTGTACCCTAGAACTCTGTGGGAAGCTAAGGAAGTGATTGCTGGGCCTCTTACTGAGATATTTGTATCATCGATAGTCACAGGTGGGGTTCTGGAAGACAGGAGGTTGATTAACGTGGTGCCACTGTTTAAGAGAAGTAGTAAGGACAACCCAGGGAACTACAGACCAGTGAGCTGGACGTTGGTGGTGGGCAAGTTAAAGTCATAGAGTCACAGAGATGTACAGCACGGAAACAGACCATTCAGTCCAACTCGTCCATGCCAACCAGATATTCCAACCCAATCTCGTCCCACCTGCCAGCACCCGGCCCATATCCGTCCAAACCCTTCCAATTCAAATACTCATCCAGATGCCTTTTAAATGTTGCAATTGTACTAGTCTCCACCACTTCCTCTGGCAGCTCATTCCATACACGTACCACCCTCTGTGTGAAAAAAATGCCCCTTTAATCCCTTTTATATCTTATCCTTCTCAGCTTAAACCTATGCCCTCTACTTCTGGACTCCCTCACCCCAGGGAAAAGACTTGGCCTATTTATCTTTTCCATGCACCTCATGATATTGTAAACCCTCAGCCTCTGACGCTCCAGGGAAAACAGCCCTAGCTTCTTCAACCTCTTCCTATAGTTCAAATCCTCCAACCCTGGCAATATCCTTGTAAATCTTTTCTGAACCCTTTTAAGTTTCACAAGTTGTTGGAGGGAATCCTGAGGGACAGGATGCACATGTATTTGGAAAGGCAAAGACGGATTAGGGATAGTCAACATGGCTTTGTGCGCGGGAAACCATGTCTCACAAAATTGATTGAGTTTCTTTGAAGAAGTAACAAAGAGGATTGATGAGTGCAGAGCAGTAGACGTGATTTTTATGAGCTTCAGTACGGCATTCAACAAGGTTCCCCACGGGAGACTGATTAGCAAGGTTAGATCTCATGGAATACAGGGAGAACTAGCCATTTGGATACAGAACTGGCTCAAAGGTAGAAGACAGAGGGTGGTGGTGGAGGGTTAATTTTCAGACTGGAGGCCTGTGACCAGTGGAGTGCCACAAAGATCGGTGCTGAGTCCACTACTTTTTGTCATTTATATAAGAGGTACAGGTAGTAAGTTTGCAGATGACACCAAAATTGGAGGTGCAGTGGACAGTGAAGAAGTTTACCTCGGTTTACAACAGGATCTTGATCAGATGGGCCAATCGGCTGAGAGTGGCAGATGTAGTTTAATTTAGATAAATGCGAGGTGCTGCATTTTGGGAAACAAATCTTAGCAGGACTGATACACTTAATGGTCAGGTCCTAGGGAGTGTTGCTGAACAAAGAGACCTTGGAGTGCAGGTTCATAACTCCTTGAAAGTGGAGTCGCAGGTAGATAGGATAGTGAAGAAGGCGTTTGGTATGCTTTCCTTTTATTGGTCAGAGTATTGAGTACAGGAGTTGGGAGGTCATGTTGCGGCTGTACAGGACATTGGTTAGGTCACTTTTGAAATATTGCAATTCTGGTCTCCTTCCTATCGGAAGGATGTTGTGAAAATTGAAAGGGTTCAGAAAAGATTTACAAGGATGTTGCCAGGGTTGAAGTATTTGAGCTATAGGGAGAAGTTGAATGGGCTAGGGCTGCTTTCCCTGGAGTGTTGGAGGCTGAGGGGTGATCATAGATTAGATTAGATTCCCTACAGTGTGGAAACAGGCCCTTTGGCCCATCCAGTCCACACTGACCCTCTGAAGAGTAACCCACCCAGACCCATTTCCCTCTGACTAATGCCTAATGCACCTAACACTATGGGCAATTTAGCATGGCCAAACCATCTGACCTGCACATCTTTGGACAGTGGGAGGAAACTGCAGCACCCGGAGGAAACCCATGCAGACTCAGGGAGAATAGCATAGGAGATTGAGGGGAGGATCTTATACAAGTGTATAAGATGATGGCAGGCATGTATAGGGGTAAATGCACTCAGTCTTTTTCCCAAGATTGGGGAATCAAGGACTAGAGGGCATCAGTTTAAGGTTAGATTGGAAAGAATAAGAGGGAACCTGAGGGGCAACCTTTTTACACAGATGTGGTACACATATAGAATGAGCTGCCAGCAGTGGTTGAAGCAGATACATTGGACAAATACATGGATAGGAAAGGTTTTGAAGGAAATGGGCCAAGTACAGGGAAATGGGGATGGACATTATGGTTAGCATGGACCAATTTAGGCCAAAGGAACCTTGCTGTTGGATTCTATGACTCTAAAGTATATTATAAAATACAGAACCATTTTAGTTTATTTACCATACAGTGCATTGTACATAATTGACTGCATGATCCCCTTTGCAAAATTATGTTGTTCCATAAAGCAGGAAAGAATAAATCTTTGACTGATTCTTAGATTCTTTGCAAAATAATGCAGATGAACCTGAAGATCTGAAGAAAATATAAAGGGTGGATGAAGAAAATGCAGGGAATAGGATCGATTTACATTTTCAAAAGGAGAATTAAAAAACCACAGAGGCTATTCAGATAGGGAAACAATAACAGAATTAAGAAAAATGTGGCCAGTGATTGAAACAATTGAGCCAGAAAGCCAGAAATTGGGCAAAAGGAAGTTAATTGTTTTGGGAAAAAAAATATGAAAAGCAGATTACTGCTTTATGGAGCAATAAGGTTATGTAGGAAAAGACTGGCTCTTGAGTTGATTCAGTAACTTTTCATGAAGACAAAGAAAGCGAGAAACCAAAAAACACTTCCTGATAAATCACTGAAGCTGAGCTAATGAGAATCTGGATGCTTCAACTTGTCCTGGTGTATCCTTATCTTCCTTCTAGCATGCTTTCAGCATTTTAAACAAGATAACAAATCATTTCAGTATATTCAGATAGGAGGTTGTTCAAAATGGAAACTGCATAAAAATTCAACTCTCACTCTTGTCCAATTCTGTCAATTTTTCAAAACAATGCCCAAATACTTGGGTAAAATTGCAGGTAGTGATAAACAGAAACCAAAGCTGAGCTTTCCCCAGTGGTGAGTTGGCTTCGGGTAAGAGAATGGATCCAGAAGGGAAACTGGTGCTTTGCAAAACAATATATTTATAATAATATGCTTGTTAATCTCTGAAAGTTGTTTGCTGTATAATTCATCCTGTGGATATTGGTCTGCCCAATAAGTGAACATTGGATAGTGTTCATGGGTGGGAGCTACAGATAGGTTGGAGGCAATGGCAGGGGATGGTTTTGAGGGTCTCATCGTTCCTCTTGTTTGGGCAGAGTGTCTTACTACAAAGGCTTTCCCTGCCCTGCAGACAACTGGCAAATATGGTGCTAGGTGGCCTGAGAGTGCAAGTAAAATATTTAGTTCTCATTTAATCCCTGAACCACCACAAAATGATGGACTCAGTAAACATATGGGTCAATTGGATCACTAATGAGACTAATTCACATTCTGTTGTTAGTGGCCAGGAATAATGTGTGAGCCTCTTTTTCTCTCTGATTAAACAAGGGGAAGTTTGCTACTGCTGGGAGACTGATGCTGGGCCTGGCCAATATGTTTCCTGTTGTGACAGACTACATATTTGTTTCACCTGTCCTCGGATGTGTGCGTTATACCAGTCAAAGTGGTGTCCTTCTTTATCTATATGTATAGAAGCAAATGACAGCAGGTGGTGTCTTTTGGTGGCCAGTGGTTAGCACTGCTGCCTCACAGCGCCGGAGACCCAGGTTCAATTCCCGCCTCAGGCGACTGACTGTATGGAGTTGCACGTTCTCCCCGTGTCTGCGTGGGTTTCCTCCGGGTGCTCCGGTTTCCTCCCACAGTCCAAAGATGCGCAGGTCAGGCGAATTGGCCATGCTAAATTGCCCGTAGTGTTAGGTAAGGGGTAAATGTAGGGGTATGGGTGGGTTGCGCTTCGGCGGGTCGGTGTGGACTTGTTGGGCCGAAGGGCCTGTTTCCACACTGTAATGTAATCTAATCTAATCTAATAAAATCCAACTCACATGTACAAAATAGGTTACTGTGCGACATGATGGCAATTGTGACATTGTTACTCAATCTTTTCAGATGCAAGATGTAACAGGAGTGTCTCCTGAAGAAATCTTGTTGATTTGCTGCTCTACATTCTGCAGTTCGTGCATTTGCTTTAATTTACTTGTGGGAAGTGGCTATCGCTGGCTGGCCAGCATTTATCACCAGTCCCTGGTTGCATTTGAGAAGGAGATAGTGAGTTGCCTTCTGGAATCACTGCAGTCAGTGTGCTGTAGGTAGACTCATTATTCCCTGAGGGACAGAATTCAGGATTTTTACCCAGTGGCAATTAAGGAATAGTGGTACATTTCCAAATGAGGATGGTAAGTGGCTTGGAGGGGAACTTCCAAGGTAAATAGGATCCAAGTCAATGTGCTTATTGATGGAGTTCTGGTTCGAATGCCATGCCTCTCAGAATTCTTGTGCATATCTTTGTTTCACCTGTCCTCGGATGTGTGCGTTATACCAGTCAAAGTGGTGTCCTTCTTTATCTATATGTATAGAAGCAAATGACAGCAGGTGGTGTCTTTTGGTGGCCAGTTGGTTTTCATGTATCCTGGTGGCAAGTTTCCTGCTAGTTTGTCCGAAGTAGTGTTTGTAACAATTCTTGCATTGTATCTTGTAAATGACATCAGTTTTGCTGACGGTATCTAATGGATCCTTTTGGTTCTTTAGTTGCTATCTAAGTGTGTTGATAGATTTGTGGGCTACCATGATGCCAAGGGGTTGAGTAGCCTGGAAGTCACTTCTGATATGTCTTTCATGTAAGGTAATGTGGTTGTAGAATTTGATTGCGTTACGTCTGCTTGTTTGGGTTTGTTTCTGAGGAGTTGACTGATTGTGCTTATTGGGCACCTGTTTTTCTTGAAAACATTGTATAGATTTTTTTTCTGCTTTTTGTATTTCTTGGGTGCTGCAGTGTGATGTAGTCCATTGAAATTATGTCTTAATGCAGCTCCGTTCGTTTGTGTTGGGGTCATTGCTTCTGATGTATTTGGTCCGTGTGTGTTGTTTTTCTGTAGACGCTGGTTTGAAGTTCAACTGTCACGTCTAGGAATGGGAGTCTGTGATAATTCTCCTCGCTTTTGTGAATTTTATGCCTGTTAGGATATTGTTGATGGTGTTATGTTTCTTCTAAATTGTTCCGTTTGTGATGACAAAGATGTCATTTCTGTAGCGGACCCAAAGTGTGGGTTGGATAGAAAGGAGGGCAGCTTGTTCAAGTCTCTGCATTACAGAGACGTTGGGCGGCACGGTGGCTAGCACTGCTGCCTCACAGCGCCAGAGACCCGGGTTCAATTCCCGCCTCAGGCGACTGACTGTGTGGAGTTTGCACGTTCTCCCCGTGTCTGCGTGGGTTTCCTCCGGGTGCTCCGGTTTCCTCCCACAGTCACAAAGATGTGCAGGGCCAGGTGAATTGACCATGCGAAATAATCTAATCTAATCTAATCTAATCTAATCGATGTGAAAAGGGCTGTAACGTCAAAGGAGACCATTATTTCGCCCTCTTCTATCTTGGTGTCATTGATGGTGCTCAGGAATTCTTGGGCAGAGTGAATGGAGTGGCGTGAATTTTCAATTCGGCGTTTTAGTTTTTGGTGGAGTTTTTTGGCTAATCTGTGTGTTTGTGTGCCAGGTAGGGAGACTATGGGTCTGAGGGGGGCACCAGGTTTGTGTATTTTTGGTAATGTATAGAGGTGTGGTTTTTTGATTACTAACAGTGCAGAAACAGGCCCTTTGTCTCAACAAGTCCACACCGAACCTCCGAAGAGTAACCCACCCACATTTACCCCTGCACCTAACACTACGGGCAACTTAGAATGGCCAATTCACCTGACCTGCATATCTTTGGACTGTGAGAGGAAACCAGAGCACCTGGAGGAAACCCACGCAGACACAGGGAGAATGTGCAAACTCCACACAGTCAGTCACCCAAGGCTGGAATTGAACCTTGGGACCCTGGTGCTGTGAGGCAGCAACTGAGCCACCATGCCGCCTGTGCCACCGTGGTGTGTTGGATTCATCTGGTTTCATGTTTTGGAATTTTGTCCTGTTTAATTCTCCTTATTTTTAATGTCCTGCTAGAAAGGATGAGATTCTGTTCAATAGCTGTGGGGGGGGGGGGGGGGGGGGGGGGGGGGTGTCAGGTCTATCGCTACCTGCTGGTAAGTGCTGGTATCTACAAGCAGTGCATTCACCTTTTCAAGATAGTCAGATTTTTAATTTAAAAAAACGATCACGTGTCCCTTGTCCGAATGTAGGATAACAATGTTGTTTTTTTTAAAAGGCTTTTTAAGGCTTTATTTTCTTGAACATTAAGTGTACTTCCTTTTTTCGGCCAAATGTAGGTGCAATAGCTTGTCTTATGGTCTGTGTTTCTTCTGGAAGACTGTTATTTTTTAATGTGGATTCAAATGCTGCAAGCAAGTCCAAAAACATCTCACTGATTATGTTATATAGTATGGTGACAAAAAGACTGAAAGACCTTTAAGCTCAGCAAGCTAACGTACAGACTTATCATCAACCTGAGCTACAAGTCTTCTCAAAATTCGCTAACCTCAAGGATGCCCAATCTTGAGTTGCAAAGAGTCATAGAGATGTACAGCACGGAAACAGACCTTTCGGTCCAACTCATCCATTCTGACCACATATCTCAACCAATCTAGTCCCACGTGCCAGCACACTGCCCATATCCCTCAAAACCCTTCCTGTTCATACACCCATCCAGATTCCTTTTAAAATGATGTAATTGTACTAGCCTCCGCCACTTCCTCTGGCAGCTCATTCCATACACGTACCACCCTCTACAGGAAAAAGTTGCTGCTCAGGTCTCTTTTATATAATTCCCTTCTCACCCTAAACCTATGCCCTCTAGTTCTGGACTCCTCCACCCCAGAGAAGATACTTTGTCTATTTATCCTATCCATGCCCCTCATAATTTTGTAAACCTCAATAAGGTGACCCCTCAATCTCAGATGCTCCAAGGAAAACAGCCCGAGCCTATTCAACTTCTCCCTACAGCTCAAATCCTCCAGCCCTGGCAACATCTTTGTAAATCTTGTCTGAATCCTTTCAAGTTTCACACCATCATTCCAATAGGAAGGAGACCAGAATTGCACGCAATATTCCAACAGTGGCCTTACCAATGTCCTGTACAGCCAAAATATGATCTCCCAACCTCTGTACTCAATACTCTGACCAATAAAGGAAAGCATACCAAACGCCTTCTTCACTATCCTATCTACCTGTGACTCCACTTTCAAGGAGCTATGAACCTGCACTCCAAGGTCTCTTTGTTCAGCAACACTCCCAAGGACCTTACCATTAAGTGTATAAGTCCTGCTAAGTTTGGCTTTCCCAAAATGCACCATCTAGCATTTATCTAAATTAAACTCCATCTACCACTTCTCAGTCCATTGGCCCATTTGATCAATATCCCATTGTAATCTGAGGTAACCTTCTTCATTGTCCACTACACCTCCAATTTTGGTGTCATCTGCAAACTTACTAACCATACTTCTGTTGCTCGCATCCAAATCATTTATATAAATGAAGAAAGGTCGTGGACTCAGCACCGATCCTTATGGCACTCCACTGATCACAGGCCTCCAGTCAGAAAAACACCCCTCCACTGCCACTCTGTCTTCTTATCTTTGAGCCAGTTCAGTATTCAAATGGCTACTTCTCAGTGTTCCATCAGATCTAACCTTGCTAACCAGTCTCCCATGGGGAACCTTGTCGAACATCTTACTGAAGTCCATATAGATCATGTCCACCGGTCTGCCCTCTTTGTTACTTCCTCTTTGTTACTTCTCTTTGTTACTCTTTGTTACTTCTTCAAAAAACGCAATCAAGTTTGTGAGACATGATTTCCCATGTAAAAGCCATATTGACTATCCCTAATCAGTTCTTGCCTTTCCAAATACATGTGCATCCTGTCCCTCAGAATTCCCTCCAACAACTTGCCCACCACCAATGTCAGGCTCATCAGTTTACAGTGCCCTGGCTTGTCCTTACCACTTTCCTTAAACAATGGCACCACGTTAGCCAACCTTCAGTCTTCCAACACCTCACCTGTGACTATCGATGATAGACATGTCTCAGCAAGAGCTCCAACAATCACTTCCCTATCTTCCCACAGAGTTTTAGAGTACACCTGTTCAGGTCCTGGGGTTTGAGTTACTTTTATGTGTTTCCTCCCCTGTAATATGGGCATTTTTCAAGATGTCACCACCTATTTCTACATTATACATCTTCCATGTCCTTTTCCACAATAAATACTGATTCAAAATACTCGTTTAGTACCACCACCATCTCCTGCGGCTCCACACAAAGGCTGCCTTGCTGATCTTTGAGGAGCCCTATTCTCTCCCCAGTTTTCCTTTTGTCCTTAATATATTTATAAAATACCACTGGATTCTCCTGAACTCTATTTGCCAAAGCTATCTCATGACCTTTTCTTTCCCCTACTGCCTTTATACTCTAAGGATTGACTCGATCCATCTTGTCTATACCTGACATATGCTTCCTTCTTTTTCTTAACAAAACCCTCAAATTATTTAGTCATCCAGCATTCCCTATACCTATCAGCCTTTCCTTTCACCCCAACCGGAATATACTTTTTCTGGATTCTCGATATCTCATTTCTGAAGTCTTCCTATTTTCCAGCCGTCCCTTTCCCTGCGAACATCTGCCTCCAATCAGCTTTTGAAAGTTCTTGCCTAATACCATCAAAATTAGCCTTTCTCCAATTTAGAACTTCATCTTTTAGATCTGGCCTATCCTTTTCCATCACTATTTTAAAGCTAATAGAATTATGGTCGCTGGCCCCAAAGTGCTCCCCCACTGACACCTCAATCACTTGCCCTGCCTTATTTCCCAAGAGTTGGTCAAGTTTTGCACCCTCTCTAGTAGGTACGTCCACATCCTGAGTCAGAAAATTTTCTTGTACACACTTAACAAATTCCTCTCTGTCTAAACCGTTAACACTATGGCAGTCCCAGTCTATGTTTGAAAAATTAAAATCCATTACCATAACCCCCCTATTATTCTTACAGATAACTGAAATCTCCTTACAAATTTTGTTTCTCAATTTCCCTCTGACTATTAGGGGGGTTGTAATACAATCCCAATAAGGTGGTCATCCCTTTCTTAGTTCTCAGTTCCACCCAAATAACTTCCCTGGATGTATTTCCGGGAATATCCTCCCTCAGTACAGCTGTAATGCTGTCCCTTATTAAAAACGTCACTCCCCCTCCTCTCTTGCCTCCCTTTCTGTCCTTCCTGTAGCATTTGTATCCTGGAACATTAAGCTGCCAGTACTTTCCATCCCTGAGCTACGTTTCTGTAATTGCTGAGATATCCCAGTCCCATGTTTTTAATCTTGCCCTAAGTTCATCTGCCTTCCCTGTTAGACCTGTTGCATTGAAATAAATGCAGTTTAATTTAACAGTCCTACCTTGTTCTCTGCTTTGTCCCTGCCTGCCTAGAGAGTGTTTAACTTGCTTCCGTTCTCAGCTGTACCAGTCTCACACTGACCTCTTTCCGCACTATCTCCCTGGGTCCCACCCCCCAACCTTATTAATTTAAATCCTCCCGAGCAGCTCTAGCAAATCTCCCTGCCAATACATTAGTCCTCTTTCAATTCAGGTGCAATCTGTCCTTCTTGTACAAGTCACTTCTACCCCAGAAGAGATTCCAATGATCCAAAAATGTGAATCCTCCCATATACCAGCTCCTCAGCCATGTATTCATCTGCTCTATCCTCCTACTCCTGCCCTCACTAGCTCATAGCACTGGGAGTAATCCAGATATTACTACTCTCCAGGACCTCCTTTTGAAATTCCTGCCTAACTCTGTAATCTCCCTTCAGAATCTCAATCTTTTCCCTTCCTATTTTGTTGGTTCCAATGTGTACAATGACCTCCTGCTGGCACCTCTTCCCCCGTGAGAACATTCTGCACCCTCTCTGAGATATCCTTGATCCCGGCACCAGGGAAGCAACACACTGTTCTGATTTTTCACTGCTGGCCACAGGAACGTCTGTTTGCACCTCGGGTGGAGTGTCCCTTAACACAATCGATCTCTTGGAACCCGATGTACCTCTCATTGCATTAGAGCCAGTCTCCATAACCAGAAACTTGGCTGTTCGTGCTACATTCCCCTGAGAATCCATCACCCTCTACATTTTCCAAAACAGCATACTTGTTTGAAATGGGGATAGCCACAGAGGACTCTTGTACTACCTGCCTACCGGTCTTACCTTTCCTGGAGTTAACCCATCTATGTGACTAGTTGAAGTCTGTCCCATTTATTAGCACAGTGATTGTATCATAGTTCTGGTTCAATTCTGGTCTCCCTGCTATAGGAAAGTTGTTGTTAAACCTGAAAGGTTTCAGAAAAAATTTCCAGGGATGTTGCTGGGATCAGAGGGTTTAAGCTATAGGGAAAGGCTAAATAGGCTGGAACATCGAAGGCTCGGGGTGACCTGAAAGTAGTTTATAAAATTATGACGGATATGGAGATGGATAGGGTGAATAGCCAAGGTCCTTTTCCCAGGTTGGGGAGTCCAAAACTAGAGGGCATATGTTTCAGGCAAGAGGGGAAAGATTTAAAAGGAACCTGAGGGACAACTTTTGCATGCAGAAAGTGGTGCGTGAATGAAATGAGCTGCTAGAGGAAGTGGTGGAGGTGGGTACAATTACATCATTTGAAAGCCATCTGGATGAGTCCAGGAAAAGCAAGTGTTTAGAGGGATATGGGCCAAATGCTGACAAACTGGGCTCGATCAGTTTAGGATATCTAGTCGGCATGGACGAGTTGGACTGAAGGGTCATTCTCCTACTGTGTAACTCTGACTATGACTCGCTAACACAATGGAGGATATTCTCAATGTGAAGGTAGGACTTTGCCTCCTCAAGTGATCACTCTTACTGATCCCATCATCATGGACTGACCTGCAGCAGGCAGATGAGGTTAACTACGTTTTTCCCTCTTGTTAGTTCCCTCACCACTGCTGCAGACCCAGTCTAGCAGCAATACCCTTTAGGACCCAATCAGCTCGATCAGTATTGCTGCTACTAAGCCACATTTGGTGGTGCACATTGAAATCCCCCACAAAAAATACATTTTGCACCTTCGGCACCCTTAGTGCTTCATTCAGCTGAAGTACTTGTCCTTGTTTAATATGAAGCCATAAGACTTCAATATTGAATCTGGACCCCATGAGGAGTCCCACAGAAACTCCCTCCTGACTGTATACCACTTCTGCTGGGTCTGCCCTGTCTTTGGTGCAGGACATATCCAGGAATGGCGATGGTAGTATCTGGGACATAGTCATACTCATGGACAATGTCAGGCTGTTGCAGCCAATGTAGTAGGCTATGATCAAATCTATCTAATCTACTATATAAGTATGTTACCTGGATTTTACGATTAAGGGAACAATGTTAAATTTGTTAATATCGCATATAACAGCGTAATGTTACAAGGTGGATGAGCTGATAAGTTGATAGATGCAATTCAGTGTAAAAATAATTGAAATAAACTTTGAAAAGAAGAATTTGGGGAAGGAATGCTGGCCTACAGATGCAAAGGGTTCTTGTGTGCAGCTAGAAATCATCAAGACAGCTGCACATGTAGATAAGCTCGTAACAGAAGCAAATAAAATCTCTGGTTCATATTTGGAGGGTATAAAATAGATGTAAGAAGGTATTCAAACGGTAATTAGAGTACTGTGTTATGTTTTAGGCACTTCATTACAGGAAATTGTTTTTTTAAAAAAACAGACTTGATTCCCCTGTGTGTTTCATGGAATAAGGGGTGAAAGTTATGAAAAAATGCTCCAGAAGTTAGAAATTATTTTCACCTCAGTTGACAAGGTTAAAGTGGTGGCCTTATAAAAGCCTTTAAGATTGCAATGCCCTTTAAATGAGGAAGACAGAGACAGACAATTTTCAAATATTAACAACAGTCCATAACTAACCTGCAAAAATAATTAAAAATTCAGTTAGCATGAATTATTTTACACAGAGGGCAATTAGAATATGGAATTCATCATCACAAAATGTCAAATATTCATATGTTTGGGGATCAAGAGAAGACAAAGGAAGTGAGAAAAACATGACCATAAGAACAATTTAGGCAATGCACAATGGTAAATTAATTTAAAGTGGTTCATTGATTCATTAATTTACTGACTGATAAAGACACTACACTGTAGCCACAACTATCACAGTTTAACAAAAAGCACACTTTTACAAAGTACTGAAAAATAAAACACGCTACGTTTTTATTTAGCATAAGAAAATGCAATGTCACACGAAAAAAATATTTGTAACACAACATAATCAATAAGAATTTCAAGTGCAAGCACTACTTAATAGAATTTGAAAACACAGGTTTAAAGGAAGAAACCAGCAACTACACTTATAAATTGACCAAGTTCTCTCTTTCTTGATTACAACATTTAATTCATAACAATGCACACTTAACTTCCAACGGCTACATTTTGAAAAGGACAACAGACAAACCCAACTTTCTTTCTCAAAATTTAGAATTTTACTTTGCAATTAAAAATAATTAATCTGACTCAAATCATACACAAGACTTCCTTTTTTTCTATTTATTCTGATCTCTTGATTTGCAGCTAAAACTGTAGAATATTACCCTGTTCTTAATGATGCTGAACAAGTTTTTCAACATCCTATGTGTCTCTTAGACAGTGTAAATTATACAGTGTACTCACTCTTGCACTCAATGAACTGTTGGAATAGCTCAGAGCAGTCCCCTCCACTCTTTAATAGAAAGTGCTCTATTAGAAAGAAAGAATCTTGAATTAAGTATTTGTTTTAGTTAGGTTCCTGCTTGGAACACTTGAGTTACTAGCTTCAAAACGTAATCCATGGAATTAATAATGCAGATGGATATTTTATTTTGTCCAACAAAATTCATAAAACTGGAACTTACATACCACACTAAATTTCAGACATTTGATCTGTAATTGATCAAGTAAAATGAGCTGGAGAATCAGCATTCTTTATCTTAAAAAACAGCTATTTTGATTTTAAACTACATTCTCTCTCTTAATTCTGCTGCCCTCTCTCACATCTCTCTCTCCCACCCACCCCCAAATAGCTTTTTGTAGGAATCCAAAAAATGGTTGCAAACTAGCAACATTTTAATTTTCACAATACTTGAAAAAGATTCATCCAACTATGATACTCATTAATATAGAAATGAATAGTTTCAATATCCATGACAGCACTATATATAATTAATAAATGTGGATGCTGAAAAGGATCTGTCTTAGCTACCTTGGTGCTTCTAAAATTGGAGTCCTGAATTTAAATCTTGGCCATATTGGGAGGAAAATGCATTTTTTGGAAGAACGTTATGCAAAACTGATATGAAAATTTCAATCCAACGTCTGCCTACTAAAAGATGGCAAGGTTGATGCAGAAGATGGCTGTTTTTGTGGGGCGATGTTCTTCTGGGGTTTGGTTGTACAGCAACATTGATGACAGAGTTTAATGTTGCAGATGATCACTTTATACCTAACTTGTGCTTGAAGCAGACAATGGATTTCTGAAACTGGAAAATGTTTCATTCTGTAACATAATTACTCCTCCCCCCAATAAGGGGGGGGGGGGGGGAAGTTTAAAAAATATATTTTATTCATATTAATAGCAAGATGTAGTGCACAGAAATTAAATCAATAAATTTGACAGCTTAAATTCATAGCTTTTGAAATGTTGCATCGGTACACTACCTTTATCTGTGCTTCCATTAATTTTAGGTAACAAGTCATCAACTTGGATTCCTATTGTTACCAAAACAAAAAATTAACTTTAGTTCTAGTGATTGAATGTTTGTTTTACAATATTGAAAACATGAAACAAACGATAATTTAGGTAACTAAACGAATGCCACATTTCAGTATATCATAATGCAAATCATAGGATTTAGTTTCAAAGAAGATAACAAACACCTTTCTTCATTAAACATCGACTAAAGTGCAAAGATTACAGATGCCACAAAATGCCCAGAAAAAAAACCATCTGCATTGCAGTACTTGCATTAACTACTTTCACTTCAAACTAAGTTTCCACAACTTTCAGTCTCTGCCTTGCTCAACATGTCCATGATGGCTAAAATTTTTTTTTGCTCCTTCTTTGATATCACATCTTTCTCAAGCTGACTGAAATACACTTGTTGTTTGCTTGAAATATTGAATTATCCACGCACAAACTCCCTAGAGCACAGAGAGGCAGAGAGAGTGCAAGTGAAAGAAAACACTGACAACAGGCTGATCAGAAATAAGAACAGAAATGCAGACAGGTCTGTTCAAAGTAGCTATTTCTGGAGATGGTTTATAATATACATTTTGATTGTTGTTGATATTTATATCAATATGAAGTGCAAGTATGACAGCATGATATTGCCTGAAAAGTGCTCCAACTGAATTGAATCATTGTAATCAAAATAAAACGTGTAGAGGTCAACAAAGTGACCAATGCACAGAGTAGGTTATATTGTGCTTACGTTTTTATCATTAAATTACTAGTACAGTAACGTTAGAGACATGGAAATTCAAATTGCACCAGACTTTTTATTTTATTTGAAAAAAATGGGTTTGCATTGTAGGGTACAGTCTACAGAACAGACTGCAATGTGCATTTATACGAAATAATGGAACCAAGTTGTAACGAATGGCTCCTTACAAATGATTGAATTTCTTCCAGGTCAATTACCACTTAACTCCATTCATTTTGAATCGAAGGCAGTTCACCCATACTAGAATTTTAATCAATTTGAAAGTGACATGGATTAAGTGGACTGAAGACCAATTTGTTTCAAAGCAAAAGAGGTAACGACTTAGAAAAAATGTTAATAAAATGTGCAGACGTCTACAAACTTGCTAAAGATGCTGCCAGACCTGCTGAATTTTTCCAGCAATTTCTGTTTTTGTACAAACTGCTAACCTCAATGGTTGTTGAAAACAATTTATTTTGCAACAAACTAATGCACTGAAAGAAACAGAAATCACTGGAGATTAGAACTGTAAAAGTGCTGTGAACAAATGGGGCTGATAACAATTACATATTTCCAAAGAATGTTTTCCTTTCCAAAAATTTCAGACCAATGTTATACACAATGCCAAAGTAGAGTACACCATTTAAACAAATATAAATTTATGAAAATAACAATCTATATACTACAATTGTGAGCTATTGTTTAAGAATAATAAATGAATGATGGCTGCCCTTATATGTGACCTGTTATGACTAAATAAATATGTAAAAATAATAGGAGTATAACAGTTTCTTTCAACAACAGCTATCAACTATCATGTTTCAAAAAAAATTTCAACTCTGCTAAGTCTTTCTTCCAAAAACTAACATGCTAATAGATATTAGTACCTTAAAATGACATATAGTGAAAGTGGATGGGAGGAAAACCTGTTGCAACAAAGCACTTGCACTAAACATTCAAAATACAAAAAAGTCTTTGTTGGCAATTATTTCCTCTTAAAAAAAAGATGTGGATAACTTCACCGTGGAATTCACACGATATACTTGTTTCAACATTTCAATTTAATACAATGCTAAATGCAAGGGAAATCTGAACTATTCAGGGTTTGGAGTGGCATAATAGAGTCGTAAAACTGTTGTTATCTTTGTGTTCAAGAAAGGATCAAGACAAAAGATGGAAAATTATAGACCGATTAGCCTATCCTCAGTTGTTGGTAAAATTCTAAAATCCATCATTAAGGGTGAGATTTCTAAATTCTTGTTGGATTAGAACAAGTCAGCATGGATTTAGTAAGGGGAGATTGTGCCTGAAGAACCTGTTAGAATTCTTTGAAGAGGTAACAAGTAGGTTAGACCAGGGAAACCCAGTGGATGTTATCTATCTAGACTTCCAAAAGGCTTTTGATAAGTTGCCTCATGGGAGGCTTTTGAGTAAGATGAGGGTCCATGGCGTTCGAGGTGAGCTACTGGCATGGATTGAGGATTGGCTGTCTGAAGGCAGAGAGTTGGGATAAAAGGTTCTTTTTTGGAATGGTGGCTGGCGACAAGTGGTGTCCTGCAATGTTGGGACCACAGCTGTTCACTTTATATTAATGATCTGGATGAAGGGACTGGTGGTATTCTGGCGAAGTTTGCCGATGATAAGAAGTTAGGTGGACAGGCAGGCAGTACTGAGGAGGTGGGGAGGCTGCAGAAAGATTTAGACAGTTTAGGAGAGTGGTCCAGAAAATGGCTGATGAAATTCAATGTGAGCAAATGAGAGGTCTTACACTTTGGAAAAAAAAAATACAGATGTGGACTATTTCCTAAACGGTGAGAAAATTCATAAAGCCAAAGTACAAAGGAATCTGGGAGTGCTAGTCCATGATTCTCTAAAGGTGAACTTGCAGGTTGAATTCGTGATTAAGAAAGCAAATGTAATGTTGTCATTTATCCCAAGAGGGTTAGAATATAAAAGCAGTGATATGCTTCTGAAACTTTAAAAAGCTCCAGTGAGGTCCCATTTAGAATAATGTGTCCAATTTGGGCCCCACACTTGAGGAATTGGAGCTGAAAAATGTGTTGCTGGAAAAGCGCAGCAGGTCAGGCAGCATACAAGGAGCAGGAGAATCGACATTTCGGGCATAAGCCCTTCTTCCTGATCTCCAGCATCTGCAGTCCTCACTTTCTCCATATTAGCATTGGAGCATGTCCAGTGGAGATTCACACGGATGATCCCTGGAATGGTATGCCTAACATACGATGAGTATCCTGGGATTGTATTCATTAGAGTTTAGAAGGTTGAGGGGACATCTAATAGAAACTTACAAGATAATGCAAGGCTTAGAAAGAGTGGATGCTGGGAAGTTGTTTCCATTAGGTGGGGAGATTAGGACGCGTGGGCACAGTCTTAGAATTAGAGGGGGTCAACTTAGAATGGAAATGGGGAGACATTTCTTGAGCCAGAGTGTGGTAGGCTTGTGGAATTCATTGCCATGGAGCGCAGTAGAGGCCGAGGTTGCTTTTGAGGCCGAGATTGCTTTCAAGGCAGAGATTGATAAATTCCTGATCTCGCAAGGAATTAAGGGCTATGGGCAGAGTGGACGCGATTGGCTGAATGGCCTTACTTCTACTCCTATGTCTTATGGTCTAAAACCTTCAATTCACTTTCATATGTACTTGAACCAGGCATCCATTTTAAAAACAGACATTATTTAAACAATAGGTTTCCCTCTGCACTAAAACATTTGCAATTTAATATGACTAGAGTCAAAATTCATGATGCACTTAGTTCTCTCTCTTCATCTCTGTGAATCAAGATGGCCACAAAATCAAGAGACCAAGAAGAACTCTCTAATCTAAAAAAAATTCAAGTTTGATCCTTGGTTTCTGCATAATTTGTTTTTAGTCTGGGGGGTGGGGGGGGGCATAATTAACCTCAGTACTTCAGATTAATTTCAAGTCAGGGATGATTCGTGTCAGTTATCTATATCCTGACTCCCACTTATTGGGGGAGTATGAGAATTGAACACTGACTAAACAAAGTTATACAAAGATTTTTATCTGAAATCATCTTCAATCCCTTTTAAAACAAAATTTTTAAAGCACCTTCAGTCCTCTACTCAGCTTTACAAGGTAAGAAAGATTGCAGATTCAACAGTAAGTGTTTCTCAGTTGAAGAAATAAAACTGAAATAGAATAATATGCCAGTGGAAAAGCACCCTCTAATGGCCACCAAACTGCATGTTGGTGTTTTGACTAGTAACAAAAATGTGGGATCATACATAAAGAAGAATAAAATGTGCTATTTAAATTTCAGTTACTATTTACTAATCAAAAACCTATGCTGGACATGCATTTTTCTGATGAATAAAACTCTACGTAGATGTGAACATTTGTAAATAAATAATTTCATCAAAATTAATCAAAAAAATACTTATCTCCTAACAGTTTATCACTTTGAAGGTGACAAGTAACAAACTATCAACTTATGATGTGCATAGTCTAGAAACACGGAATATCTTTTATGGCCACTGCTATGATGTGGATAGAATTAAAGAACAGCAAAACTAATAGGGGGTGACAACAGATTGCCAAACAGCCAGATTGATATTGAACAGTTCAATTATAAAATATGGAAATGAGGGAAGCATATGCCAGAAACAAATACAAAATTTCAATTTTCACATTGACTGGAGGACCTGAATAGATCAAACAGTAAAGACAGTGACTTCTTGCAACACACTCAGGGCAATTACTACAATCATCCATTCTAGAACTAACAAGAGAAGAAATTATGCTCAGATGAATACCAAAACAGAACTAAGTCTGATTTATGAAGTGTGGCCACCAGATTTGAGCTTGTAAAAGAGAGAGTAATGAATCACAAACAACATTTTTTTAAAAATTAGTTGGAGAAAATATAAAAGTAATAAGAAATAAATTAGTCACAGTAAACTGGTCTGATCTGTGAATAGGTAAAACAATGAACAAACAACGTGAAATATTCCAAAATAATTGGGTTCAATATGAAAGCAGTTTATGCCATTAAAAGACAAAGTTTAATTTCTGAAGCTAAGCAACTATGAACAATAAACAAGCCAAGGGGCAGTATTAAGCTAAATGCTTGCATAAATGTAAGGGTACGTGGAAATCCAACAATATAAGAATACTTCAAAGACAATGAAGCAATAGAAGAAAATTAATGCAATCGTGAACAAAATATCGTGAGATATCCAAGTTATTTTTTTCATGTATGTGCATTAAAATAAAGAAATTGTTAATTGTCAAATAACTAAAAATTGGAACAGGTGAGAAAATGATATGGAATTAAGGGAATGGCAAAATTGTCAAATTAATTTTTTGCATCTCTATTCAATTTAAAAAGGACAAAATAGCAACAGTACAAGGGAATCAAAAATATAAGCAATGGAGAGAAACTTCGTGCAATGGACAAGTCAAAAAAGGTCATAAGAAACAGTGGTGTTAAGGTAGATAATCACGAGGATCTGTTGATTTTCTTTTAAAAAAATATACAGGAAGAGAAAATTTTATGTGGGACTATCATAATTTGCCACAGGTGTATTTGGTTTAGAAAACTGCAAATTTCAATATTACATAGGTCAGAGAAAATGCAAGAATCAATGTACTTAGCAGTTCAACATCTGCTCTGGAGACTAGATCAGAAGCTATCATCCAAGACAGAGCCACTGAGCACATCGAGTCATAGGAATGTACAGCATGGAAACACATGAAAATGCATGAGTTGATTATAGACAATCGGCATAGACTTGTGACCAACTTATCTGAGAGTTTTGAGGTCATCCTTAATTAGGTGTACAAGGGAGTATGTATCTATGGATTCGGTGTCCATTTCCTCTTGCATCACCAATCTCCCCTTCATTTTTCAAGTACTTGAGTGTGTTAGCATCTCCCAAATTATTGCATATTATTCCTACAGCTACAATTATGAACCTCTTCAAAAAGGTTTCAATCCCTTCAACAGCCTAACTGATGACAGAGATAATTTATCTGACATTGCCAATGATGTACTATCACTCTTCATTCTTAATTTGTCTGAAACCTTTGACATATTAAGAACACCATTCTCCTCCAATCTCCTTCCTTCGTTAATTCAGCCACTTAAAGCGAGGTTGAATCATATAGATGAGGAAAACTGCAATCAATCATTCTCCTGAATTGTCTAATTTTAACCCAACAGGCTAAAAGTTTTAACTTCAGCAGTGGTGGATTCCTTGGTAGGAATTTTTCAGAGGGGATAAATCAAAATGATCTGCCCTTGCACTGTTAGATGCAATCTTAGGAGCAGTCCATTTTAGACAAATGATCAAGTTTGTCCAAGTACCAGCATATAAAATGAATGCCAAATTTGAAAATAACCAGAAAATTTCATGTGAATGATCATTCAAAAGTGATTTTTTTAATAAATCCAACTCCATAGAATAAATTTTCTTGAGGGTTAAAACTAAAGATGTGATATAAACTATTTTCAAATTATATATTTGATGTATTGTGTGTCTCAAAATTTATTCAATAATATAAAATTTATTCAGTTATCTAAATTAAGGATCCAAATATGGATACAATGATTTTTTAAGTACTGCAGTTTCAGATATTACCCAGAAATATTTTAAACATTTATACTAAACTCACCTATACTATTGTGATCCTTGATGTTTTTCTCCTGAAGTTGTTCTAACCGTACTGTATTTAAAGAAAAAGCAGCATTTAGATTTCTTTTTCCAGTTATAAATTCAAAGATGAAAATGTATATTGAAGTTTTGAACACTTGAAAAACAGAAATCAACAAAGTCTGAGTAATTGTACACATTTTCCACATCTAGAATTTTAAAAATTTATTCACAGGATGTGGACATCTCTGGTTAGGCCAACATTTATTGTCCACTGCCAATTTCCCTAGAAAAGGAGGCAGCAAACTGTGTAGTATTAGCAGTATGAACAATAACTAAGAACAAAAACATCACAATGACTGCTGGGTGAACATTTCACCTTTGAGAACTCTGGCTACATTAAAAAAAAAAGATATTGTTTACATTTTAGTGGCCAAATGCTGTAATTTTTTTCGACAGGGCAACACGACAGCTCAGTGGTTAGCACTGCTGTCTCACAGCATCAGGGACCTGGGTTCGATTCCATCCTTGGGCAGTTGTGAGGATTTCCTCCCACAGTCCAAAAATATGCAGGTTAGATGGACTCGCCATGCTAATTTGCCCATAGTCTCCAGGGATATATAGGTTAGGTGGATTAGCCACAGGAAGTGTATAGTTATGGGGATGGGGTGGTTTGGGTGGGATTCTCGTCGGAGGGTCAGTGTGGACTTGATAGGCTGAATGGTCTGCTCCCACACTATAGAGATTCTATTCTATGATCTCATTAACAGTGGCTTTACTCCATTCATTCCAAGCTACTGATATTCTTCTCAGTTAGCTTACAATGTATCTTTGCGATTTTACTTCACACATCAAGCAAATGCAGTAGAATCCAATCCCTCCCAAATATATGGAATTATGTTATATTCAACATATCTTTGTGTTAAAAAAAGACTGCCTTCAACTTTATATCTGTAGGTCTGCAACAATTGAGGTTAGTGATATTAAAGATCCTGGATAAAACTGCCCATTCTCTCACTCTAAAAGCATTTAAGTACTTGTAGTGAGGTTAAGGAAAGAACAGAATTTAGTTGTTGGAGAAAAAGCAATTCAAAGAATACTTAGAAGCTGGAAACATACACGTTTCAGTCAGGCATTTATAAAAGTTTGCCAAAGAGGTAAAGAAAGAAGCAATAAGAGCAAAAACAATTACAAAAAAAACATTAGACTTGGTAGCATCTATGAAGTGGAGCGAGAAACAGAGTTAATGTTTTGAGTCAGTCCAATTCATCTACAGAACTCTGAGTTCAATCTAGAGTATTTTGTTTTTATAATAAGGGCAAATTGATAGTTTGCTGGAGTTACATAGTATAATAGCTGGGGGCAGTTAGAGGAGGTGGTAGTGGTGGTGGTGGTGGAGGAATAGTAGAAGAAAGAAACTAAGCTAAGTTTGGTTAGAAATTAATCAGAACATTATAGGTTGATCACTCACAAAAAAAAATTACACCTATGTTCTACCCAAAATATTGATGGATTTAAAATTTAGCTTTCAGGAATTTTATCAAGCTCTTTACCCATTGTTTCCCTTTCACCAATAATCAACGAAAGACTGCAAGTTCTATTACCTTGTAAAGCCGTAAGCCGTTCATTGGTGAAATCATTATCAGCTTGTAAGGCTTCAATCCTCGCTTGAAGTAACTGTTCCTTCTCTTCCATTTCATCTATTCTGTGCTGCAATTCCTTCTTTTCAGATAGGGCCTTCTGCTGAATCTCTTCTTGTTTCCCTTCAGCATGCTGTTCAGAGACAAAACTAACATAGTGAATCTTTTAAAAAAAAAATCACCTTGCTTAAAGATGTTCCAATTTTCTGCAATGCAATAGTGCTACTCAATGTTGTCTGCTCTGAGCAGTGTATTATGGGAATTAAGTTTTAAGATTTTTTTAAATAAAAGATAAAACGTTAAGACATTTTAAAAATGTTAATTGAGAAACTTTAATAACACACAACAAAGTATGTACAAAGGTTAGCGGATGAGTGCAAATATCATTGATCCTTTTTTGTAGTAACCTTTGAATAAATAAGAGGATGATAGCAGAAAAGTCATAACATACCAAATGTCAAGGCTACTGCTCTAGGGACACAGTACAGGTTCCACCAAGACAGCTGGTAGAAATTAATTTCAATTAATAAATCTGAATATTTTTTCATTATTCTTTCATGGGATGTGGGAGTGCCTGGCAAGGCAGGCATTTGTTGCTCATCCGTAGTGGCCTGCCAAGCCTTTGAAGGCAAGTAAGAGTCAGATTGTTGTGGATCTTGGCTTACATGTTGGCTACACTGGTAAGATTAGATTTCCTTAGATTAGATTCCCTCCAGTATGGAAACAGGCCCTTCGACCCAACAAATCCACACCGACCTCCGAAGAGCAACCCACCTAGACCCATTTCCCTCTGACTAAAACTATGGGCAATCTGGCATGGTCAATTCACCTGACCTGCACATCTTTGGAATGTGGAAGGAAACTGGAGCACTCGGAGGAAACCCACGCAGACATGGGGAGACAGTCGCCGAGGCGGGAATCAAACTGGGGTCCCTGGCGTGTGAGGCAGCAGTGCTAACCACTGAATCTTAGCAAATTCATTCCCTTGCCTGCAACGCCCTCAGATCCCAGTAAAGAACAAAAGAGTAGTACAAGTTTGTCATTGCAAAAGCGATAATCATTCACAGGCAGAAAAAAAAGTGAGATTCCAATTTTGTGCAAAGTATTGTTCAGTTAATGCTGCAATTTTCTATGGTTAGGCAGTACTTGCTCATAACTATATACTCTTTCCAGGAGTTTAGTGTAAATGCCCTTCTTGACTGAGAGTAAGCGAAATACTTTAGACGATCATAGAATGTCAAAGAAACCCCATAAAAAGTCAAGAGATCTAGAATACCATGGGGCGGCACAGTGGCTAGCACTGCTGCCTCACAGCGCCAGAGACCCAGGTTCAATTCCCGCCTCAGGCAACTGTCTGTGTGGAGTTTGCACATTCTCCCCGTGTCTGCAAGGGTTTCCTCCAGGTGCTCCGGTTTCCTCCCACAGTTCAAATATGTGCTAAATAGTGTTAGGTCAAGGGGTAAGTATAGGGGAATGGGTCTGGGTGAGTTACTCTTCGGAGGGTCGGTGTGGACTTGTTGGGCCGAAGGGCCTGTTTCCACACTGTAGGGAATCTAATCTAATCTAATCTAATACAGTATATTTTGGACTTCAATAAGATATCTTATGTTAAAGATTTCTTTTCCCAACACTGACACAGCTCTAAAGAATGTGCAGAAACACTTTCATGAGCCTTATATCATCATTTTTAAAAATATGTTAACAGAGTTTATCAAATTGCAACAGACAATTGCATAATTATGCAGGTGCTAGGTTTTAAATTTTTATTATAAATTGGACAGAAAGGTGCAGTAAGAGTCATGTGGTGGATTAGGTGGAAAGACAGAAATGCATCTTGTATATATTTTTGCTGTATGATGTAAGGTTTCATGTCCAAGATTTTAAGCAGAGATTAAAATAATGTGAATTTTTTTTTGATTCAAAGGGGTTTAGTACTGAATTGAAAGAGCAAAGTCCAAGTTATTTGAAGTTCTAGAGAAAAACATGTAAAAATTCATATTTTATCAGAACATTATAGAATTTTATATTAGATTACATTAGATTAGATTACATTAGATGACATTACAGTGTGGAAACAGGCCCTTCGGCCCAACAAGTCCACACCGACCCGCCGAAGTGCAACCCACCCATAACCCTACATTTACTCCTTACCTAACACTACGGGCAATTTAGCATGGCCAATTCACCTGACCTGCACATCTTTGGACTATGGGAGGAAACCGGAGCACCCGGAGGAAACCCACACAGACACGGGGAGAACGTACAAACTCCACACAGTCAGTCGCCTGAGGTGGGAATTGAACCCGGGTCTCAGGCGCTGTGAGGCAGCAGTGCTAACCACCGTGCCGCCCACAAAATTCTTACGGAATTTCTATGCATAGCAACAAGCCACCAAACAAAGTTTTTTTTTCTGGTTTAAAAAAAAACAAATCGATGAGTCAATCAATCATAACAAAACAAAGATAATGGCAACAAAAGTGGTGCTTTTTGGTAGTCTTGCAACACCTTGTGCACCTCTTAGATCATAGGTCCATAACATACAGAAGCAGAAATAGGCCATTCGGCACAGAGTTGACATCATTGGATCATAGCTGATATGTTTCTCAATTCCATTTTCCTACCTTCTCCTGTAACTGTTTATTGCTTTACTAATCAATAACCTACCTTCTCGATCTTAAATGTACTCAATGACTTGGCCTCCACAGCCTACTGCAGCAAAGATTTCCACAGATTCACCACTCACTTGCTGAAGAAATTCCCCTTCACTCAGTTCTAAAGGGTTATCCCTTCATTCTGAGTGCCCCTGGATCCGAGGTTCTCCTACTTGTGGAAATATCTTCTCCAAGTATACTCTATCTTGGCCTTTCAGGGTGAAAGCCCAAATGAGGAACAAGGAGAAGGTATAATGGATACCTATCCTTTGATGAATGGTTAGAATGACTCAAACAAAGGATTGATATAGGTCACATAACCAGCCTTCGGAAATGAAATATATTAATGGGTGCTCAAAGATTGATGGGGCAGTCCTTAGTAGGCATAAGACAACAAGGAAAGGAATTCCTGACAACTTGGCCAGGGCAAGGAAACATAAACAAAATGAGCCTGCTTCTGCAGACAAACAGATAACAGACTGTTAATAAATCTGCTATCACCTGCTTTGGTCTACTTAGTTTCCGTTTACCGTATATTCTAAGGTATACGTTGATCTCGTGTATAAATCAAGATTAGAGTGGTGCTGGAAAAGCACAGCAGGTCAGGCAGGCAGCACCCAAGGAGCAGGAAAATCGACGTTTCGGGCAGGAACTCTTAGAGTCCTAGAGATATACAGCATGGAAACAGACCCTTTGGTCCAACCCGTCCATGCCGACCAGGTATCCCAAACCAATCTAGTTCCACCTGCCAGCACCCGGCCCATATCCCTCCAAACCCTTCCTATTCATATACCCATCCAAATGCCTTTTAAATGTTGCAATTGTTACAGTTGCCCCTTAGATCTCTTTTATATCTTTCCTCTCTCACACTAAACCTATGCCCTTTAGTTCTGGACTCCCCCACCCCATGGAAAAGACCTTGTCTATTTATCCTATCCATGCCCCTCATGATTTTGTAAACCTCTATAGAGGTCACCCCTCAACCTCCGACACTCCAGGCAGCTCCAGTCTGTTCAGCCAGTATTCAACCAGTAAATACCAATGTAAAATGTTTAGTACCACCCCATCTCCTGCGGCTTCACACAAAGGCTGCCTTGCTAATCTTTGAGGGGCCCTATTCTCTCCCGAGTTATCATTTTGTCCTTAATATATTTATAGAATCCCATTGGATTCTCCTGAACTCTATTTGCCAAAGCTATCTCATGACCCTTTCTTTCCCCTCGAGTATACTCCTACTGCCTTTATACTCTTTTAAGGATTCACTCGGTCTATCCTGTCTAAACCTGACATATGCTTCCTTCTTCTCCTTAACCAAACCCTCAATTTCTTTAGTCATTCAGCATTTGCTATACCTACCAGCCTTCCCTTTCACCCTAACAGGAATATACTTTCTTTGGATTCTCGTTATCTCATTTCTGAAGGCTTCCCATTTTCCAGCCATCCCTTTACCTGCGAACATCTGCCCCCAATCAGCTTTTGAAAGTTCTTGCCAGATAGCGTCAAAATTAGCCTTTCTCCAACTTAGAACTTCAACTTTTAGATCTGGTCTATCTTTTTCCATTACGATAATAGAATTATGGTCGCTGGCCCCAAAGTGTTCCCCCACTGACACCTCAGTCACCTGCCCTGCCTTATTTTCCAAGAGTCGGTTAATGTTTGCAACTTCTCTAGCAGGTACATCCACATACTGAATCAGAAAATTTTCTTGTACACACTTAACAAATTCCTCTCCATCTAAACACTGGCAGTCCCAGTCCATGTTTGGAAAGTTAAAATCCTCTACCATAACCACCCTATTATTCTTACAGATAGCTGAGATCTCCTTACAAGTTTGTTTCTCAATTTCCCTCTGACCATTAGGGGGTCGATAATATAATCCCAATAAGGTGATCATCCCTTTCTTATTTCTCAGTTCCACCCAAATAACTTCCCTGGATGTATTTCCAGGAATATCCTCCTTCAGCATAGCTGTAATGCTATCCCTTATCAAAAACGCGACTCCCCCTCCTCTCTTGCCTCCCTTTCTATCCTTCCGGTAGCATTTGTATCCTGGAACATTACGCTGCCATCCCTGAGCCATGTTTCTGTAATTGTTACGATATACCAGTCCCATGTTCCTCACCATGCCCTGAGTTTATCTGCCTTCCCCACTGGCCCCTTGCATTGAAATAAATGCAATTTAATTTATTAGTCCTACCTTGTTCCTGCCTGCACTGTTTGATTCTCTTTTGTTCTCAACTGTACCAGTCTCAGATTGATCTCTTTCCTCACTATCTCCCTGGGTCCTACCCACCCTCCCCTCACCTTACTAGTTTAAATGCTCCCGAGCAGCTCTAGCAAATCTAGAGTGGGACCCAGGGAGATTGTGAGGAAAGAGATCAATCATCAGGATCAGATTCCTGATGAAGGGCTCATGCTTGAAACATTGATTTTCCTGCTCCTCGGATGCTGTCTGACCTCCTGTGGTTTTCCAGCACCACTTTAATCTTGACTCTGATCTCCAGCAAATGCAGTCTTCACTTTCACCTAATTGATCTCATGTTTAAGTTGACCCCATAATTTTGGCCAACAGAACTGGTATGTGTTGTATACCTCGTGTGCAAGTTGACCCTAGTTTGATAGGGGTTTCTTCCTGACCATATACATGCAAATATCTACGGTACGTTATGGATGCCCTGGACCTTGTCTTCCTGCTGTTGCCTCAGTTTCTTAGAAGTAAGTGTTGTGTACAGTTGTGCTCTGAACTTATTGTAAAACTCACCCAAATTTTCCTGACAAAATGACATCACGAAAAACAAATATACAGCACAGTTTAAACTAAAAGTTACTGAAGTTGCAGAGAACAACAATAGCATAGCTGTAAGGGAGTTCTGTGTTACTGAAAAACTTGTTTGAGATAGGAGGAAAAAACCCACACAGTTAAAGGCTGTGCCGACCAAGGAAAGCTGAACAAGTAGCCACAAGTAGAAGAAAAGATTACTGACTGGGTAATTCAGTGTCATCAGAACGGAAGCATAGACAATATATAAGAATACATGCCAAAAATGAAGCTGAAAAGAATGGGTTAGTGATTTCAAAGCCAGTACTCGATGGTGCAGCAGGGTTATGAAAAGGTACAATTTAGTGCTTAAATAGAAAACCAAGATTGCCCAACGTCTACCAGCAGAACTTAATGACAAGTTAATTGGGTTCCATCAACTGTGATCAGAAGTCGGAAGGAAAACCGGGTACAGGCTCTCATGCATCGGCAATATGGACGAAACCCCAATGAACTTTGATATGCCAGGGAACAGAACTGTGGACAAGATTGGAGTTAAAAGAGTTTTGGTTAAGACTACTAGCCATGAAAAGAGTTGATTCATTGTGGTACTTGGTTGTATGGCAGGTGAAACAAAGTTAAAGCCTATGGTTAAAAATCACAACACCAGGTTATAGTCCAAAAGGTTTAATTGGAAGCACTAGCTTTCACAGCACTGCCCCTTCATCAGGTGATTGTGGAGTACACAATTGTAAGACACAGAATTTATAACCAGGTACTCCACAATCACCTGATGAAGGAGCAGCGCTCTGAAAGCTAGTGCTTCTAATTAAACCTGTTGGACTATAACCTGGTGTTGCGAGATTTTTAACTTTGTACACCCCAGTCCAACATCGGCATCTCCAAATCAAAGCTTATGGTGATTTCTAAGGGGAAAATTCGGCCAAAACAGAAATTTCCGAAAGGCACGGCTGTCCTCGTCCATGGAAAAGGGTGGATGGATGAAGATGTCTGCAAGACTTGGATTAGGGAATATACGACCAGGTGGACTTAGAAAGAAGAAAAGCTAATTGGTTTGGGATATGTTCAGATCACACTCAGTGAAAAGTGTTGTCAATTAATTTTGAGCTAACAATACTGACGCTGCAATGATTCCTGTATGCCTTACGAGCATGGTGCAGCCACTGGATGTTCGATTAGATAAGATTAGATTAGATTAGATTAGATTACTTACAGTGTGGAAACAGGCCCTTCGGCCCAACAAGTCCACACCGACCCTCCGAAGAGCAACCCACCCAGACCCATTCCCCTACATTTACCCCTTTACCGAACACTACGGGCAATTTAGCATGGCCAATTCACCTACCCTGCACATTTTTGGACTATGGGAGGAAACCGGAGCACCTGGAGGAAACCCACGCAGAAACAGGGAGAATGTGCAAACTCCACACAGACAGTTGCCTGAGGCTGGAATTGAACCCGGGTCTCTGGCGCTGTGAGGCAGCAGTGCTAACCATTGTGCTGCCCACATCAATAAACTTTTTAAGGACTTAGTATGGAAGAAATGGGACACTTGGATGCAAGAAAGGTTAAAAAAAAGCTTCACAAAGGGTGGTAACATGCGTTCTCCATTACTTGCAACTGTATGTGAATGGATTGCTGAGTCCTAGAAGGAGATGAAAACTAAAATAATTGTGAAAACCTTCAAAAAATGAGGATGACTATTTATGGTCAGATTGAAGTAATGACAAATCAATTGATGATCCCTTTCAGAGTGCAGAAGACGATGGTCCATATAATGATATGTTTGACCCAGACGAGTGTAATGAATTATTCAATTGTGTAACTGATGAGGACAGTGAACTTGAAGGATTCTAATGGGCATTTGCATGTACTGGTAACTTTTGTTTTAAGCAGCTATCCCATAATATTTGTGGTATACTGTGAGAGGAGTTTTTTGCTGTAAAATGAATATCAGTTTTTTGATGTAAAGTGTTTATCGTATATTAAGTTTCATGCTGTCATTTTTTAAAATACAATATTATTTTTTTTTGTTTTTATTACTCCTTTGTTTTTATTTCATGAATTGCGTGTTGTACAAACACCCCCAGTATATGACCTGACCACCTGCTGGTATGCCTATTAACTTTTGTACAGGTGTACACCTACATGCACTTTAGGTACTGGTAACCGGAAAATGGTATGACAGTACGGTTCTACTGTAGCAGGCAGAATGGAGACAGTTACTTTGTAGATTAATATTCTACAATGGCTATAAATTCTTTATCATTTTGTTGTTTGTTATTTTATATAGAGATCTGGCTCTGGTTTAAGCATGAATTTCGTCCCCTCAAAAACTACCTCGTGTATAAGTCGACCCCCAATTTCAGCTTTTAAAAAGTCTTCAAAACTCTACCTATACACGAGTATATATGGTAGTTTATAAGGAAGGCAAAGTCATCATAGGTTTACCTGGCTACAGACTGCTTTCTTATTAGATGTGAGGAACCACACCTTAGATGAGGGAAGAGGTAAAATCAGCCAGTGTGGAAATTGAACCCTTGCTGTTGGTATTACTCTGCATTGCAAACGATCTGTCCAAACAATAGTTAGCTAACCAGTTAGCTGAGGTTACTATGAAGGACTCTCCGTCTCAATTTCTTCCTTTGCCGGAGGGGTGGTGACCCGCAGGTAAACCACTACCAGCCATCTCTCTCTCTAATGTGAGAGCGGCCGTTTGGGACTAAAGTGATTAGCTTATGCATTCTATTAAAACTGTTGCTTCTAAATAAACTACTTAATAAATTACTTTAAAATCACTACGAACTAAATGTCTTCAAGGCAGAAATTGATAAATTCTTGATGTCACAAGAATTAAGGGCTACGGGGAGAATGCGGGTAAGTGGAGTTGAAATGCCCATCAGCCATGATTGAATGGCAGAGTAGTCTCGATGGGCCGAATGGCCTTACTTCCGCTCCTATGTCTTATGGTCTTATAACTCGACTGGCTTTTTGAAGCTAAAACTCACTAAGTTGAATCCTGCAATTGTCTGAGTTTTCTTCTGAAAAAAAAGGAAAGAAATAAAACCTTTTCCACAGTCTCATGAAAGAAATGCCAGTTTTAAAACATTGTCTACTTAAAATGCAATTCATTTAAACTCACCTTTAACTTGTCAGTGAACTCTTTAATTTCATTCACAGCTCCATTGTACTTATTGGCCAGTTCTCTCAATTCTTCCTGTGTTCTATCATTCATTTCCTTTAAATGGGTGCATTCATCCTCTGTGTTACTCAGACTTCGCTATAACATTAAAATATATGTATTAATTCTGGGATGTCTTCAGATCTGAAAAGCATCTTCTCAATTTTTAAACTCATTGAGAAAGTCAAGATTTAGCTGTTAATTGTCCATCGTAAGATTTAAAATAATGTAAACCGAAAGAATTAACCCAAAAAGAATGCTCACAATATATTATTGCTGAAATGTTGGCATTTCCACATAACAATCCACACAACCAATTTCTTTCTAATTACCCTGCAAAATTCAAAGTACGCGATTTCAGTAGCGCTTGAAAACATTCCAAAACCAATCACTTAGTATAAAAATAATTTTTCAGTGAAAGCATTCTTCATTTAACACCATTTATATCACGGAATTTCCACAAGCTAATACTTAATCATCTGTATTTTACAGATACCAGTACATTTTTTCATAAATACGGGATCCAGTAATCCAAAGAAAATATTACATCTGCCTGAACCTCTGAATTACTTTGACAGAAATTAATTTACATGGCACCTGCTACTTTTGACAGGCATTTTATTGTATAGCTGCTACTCTGGGAAAATATTTCTAACCCTATAGTCTCACAAAACATAAAAACACCTTCATAACTCTCAACGGAAAATAGGAAAGGCAAATCCACAGTGTTTTGTCTAGATGCAGTATTCTAAGTTATCACACCGAGGTTTTTATTTTGAATAAAGTAACTCTAGCATACATATTATTGGGAATATTTAGAAATGTAATTACCTCCACCTCGGAGAGCTTCCGGACTACTTCTATTTTCTCCTGAAGGACCCGCCTCAAGGACTCTTTGGCTGTTGTCTCATAACTGTGTTTGTCTTCTTGTAATGTTACCAACTCTTTCCTTATGCCATCTTCAGTTTGGTTCTGTTAAGTACAGACAGAAAAGGGCAAATATTGCTAAATGAGAGATATATTGTTGAAGATTTTTGTCTTGCATTCATGAGGACAGATGTAAGAATTCAAATTTTAAAGAGAAACAATAATTTATCATGCTTGAGAAAAGGGTTAATTAGTAAGTTGACTCTGATTGGTCAAGATGTTGCCATAAAGAAAGGGTGCAAAGCCTGGATATCTTCCTTCTTATTCAGGAAAGGTCCCTGCATTTGAATGTACATAATTACTAGAAAGTATAAGCAAGCTACATTGCAAATCAAATTGATTTTCTTCAATTGGATCTTTAGGTGATTCTTAGCGAGTGAAAGGGGAATTATAATGATGCTGGGCCCATTGCTGTTTGTTCCCCAAATCACTGATTTGCATGAGAATGTACGAGGCATGATTATAAGTTTGCAGATGACTTTAATATAGTCAGTATTGTGGACAATGAGGCAGGTTATCAGAAATGGCAGCAGGACCTTGATCAGCTGGGCAAGTGGGCTGAAAAATGGCAAATGGAGTTTAATATAGCTAAGTGTGAGGTCTTGCATTTTGGAAAGTTAAATCAAGATAGGAGTTTCATGGTGAATGGTAGGGCCTTAACGAGTGTAGTTGAACAGAGGGAACTTGGAGTTCAGGTGTACGATTCTCTAAGTGGAGTCACAGGTAGACAGGGCAGTGAAGAAGGCTTGTGGCACACTGGCCTTCATCAGTCAGGGCACTGAATATAGAAGATGGTAGAGGTTTAGAAGAATATGGGCTAAGTGCAGGGAAGTGGTGTTAGTGTGGATGGACATTTTGGTTGGCATGGATCAGGTTAGACTGAAGGGGCTGGCTCCGTGCTGTGGGACTCTAGAGAGTTTATAGTTTACTTCCATAATATATGTGAAATGTACACTAGAATTTACATTATCACCACTCACCCAAATCAAGAACTTTGGTGATGCATAAAAATTCTCTTGTGCAAAGATTTTGGATTAAAATTGACTGATCAAATTTAAAGATGGTAAAAACGATTAATATTCAATAGACGATGAACTTACATTCAAAAGATCACCTATACTATCCTGACATTTGATGGAAAATTAAACTGTTTTCTGTTCTTCCCTTGTGGCAAACTTTGTTAACTATGTTAAGAGTTATGGAGATCTACAGCACAGATAAAGGCCCCTCAGCCCATCAGGTCCATACAAGTCAAAGACCAGCACCTCACTACTCCAATCCCATTCTTCTACAATGGCCTATACATAGCCTTGCATGCTATGGCATCGCAAGTGTACATCTCCGTACTTAAATATTATGAGGGGTTTCTGCCTCTACAATCATTATATGCAGTGAGTTTCAGATTCCCACCACCCTCGAGAAGATTTTTTTTTTCCTCACATTGCCTCTTAATCTTCTGCCCTTATCTTAAATCTATGTCTCCTGATCATCTATCCCTCCAATAAGGAGAAAGGTTCCTTCCTATTCTATCTATGCCCCTCAATTTTATAAAGCTGCCACCCAGGTTGATAGGTTTGTTAAGAGGGTGTATGGTGTGTTAGCTTTTATTGGTAGAGTGATTGAGTTTTGGAGCCATGAAGTCCCTGCTATAGGAGAGATGTTGTGAAACGTGGAAATGTTCAGAAAAGATTTACAAGGATGCTGCTGGGTATGGAGCGTTTGATCTATCGGAAGAGACTGAATAGGTTGGGACTATTTTCCCTGGAGTGTTAGAGCTGAAGGGTGAGGTTTATAAAATAATGGATAGGGTGAATAGCCAAAGTCTTTTTTCCTAGGATGAGCGAGTCCAAAACTACAGGGCATAGATTTAAGATGTGAGGAGAAAGATAGAAAAGGCACCTAAAGGGCAACTTTTTCACGTAGAGGGTGGTGCATGTATGGAACGAGCTGCCAGAGGAAGTGGTGGAGGTGAACACAATTACAGCATTTAAAAGGCATCTAGATAGGTATATGAAGGATTTAGGGCGATATCTGGTCAGTTGCACTGAAGGGTCTGTTTCCATGCTGTATGATTCTTGTGACTCTGGTTTTTCTGAAATACTTTGTAAAAATTGTTATTTTATGTGCTCACTTCTCTGAGCCAGCCTAACTCATGTAGTTTGTCCAGGAAGTAATGGAGGATCAGGTTGAAGGCCTTGAGTTGGGGGATATTGGTGCACAGGTCACTTTGTGGAACATGGTGATGAGTTTGAGCTCAAGCCAAAGCTCAGCAGTGGAAACATCACCATTTATAACTTGGGCTGGGCTTCGTAGCTTGGTGTATTGGCCACAGGCTGGAACCCATTGCTTGGAGAGACAGGCTGAGACATGAGCTGGGCAAGGGCAGGTCTAGTGCTGTCAGTTTTGACGCAAGGTATGGTATTGAAGGAGGCTGTGCCCTGAAGTTTGGAAAACTGCTGTCCTGGTGACTGAAGGGTAAAGTCAGGTTTGGAAGCGGTTGATAGCTGGTGGGGGAGGGGGGGGGGGGAAAGAGAGAGGGGAAGGAAGTACAGTGCACTGTGGGAGCAGCGTTTGGTTATGCAGTTGTAAGCAACGGAAGGCAGAAGAATTATTTCAGCAGGATTGTAATTGCCAATGTAATTGATACTCCTGCAGTTTGATCTGCAAATGGAAGGAAATTGCATGGGCCTCTTTAAAGACAGTGTATTTGAATATTTCTGATCATTTCCTGTAGATTGAAGAGATATTTGATGAGACTAAACCTGTTCTGGTGTGAAGTTCTCAGTGGGTGAATACCTTCTTAATTCATCCTGTCTGGACTTGCATGCAAATTGATGATTAGCATTACAGCTGTACTGAGGGAGGATATTCCCGGAAATACATCCAGGGAAGTTATTTGGGTGGAACTGAGAAATAAGAAAGGGATGATCACCTTATTGAGATTGTATTATAGACCCCTTAATAGTCAGAGGGAAATTGAGAAACAGAGAAACAATCTTGTAAGGAGATCTCAGCTATCTGTAAGAATAATCGTGGTTATGGTAGGGGATTTTAACTTTCCAAACATGGGACTGCCATAGTGTTAAGGGTTTAGATGGAGAGGAATTTGTTAAGTGTATACAAGAAAATTTTCTGATTTACTATGTGGACGTACCTACTAGAGAAGGTGCAAAACTTGGCAAAAGTGAGGACTGTAGATGCTGGAAACCAGAGTTTAGATCAGAGTGGTGCTGGAAAAGCACAGCAGATCAGGCAGTATCCGAGGAGCAGGAAAATCAACGTTTTGGGCAAAGGCCTCAGGAATAAAGGCAGGAAGCCTCCAGGATGGAGAGATAAATTGGGGGGGGAGGGGTTGCTGGGGAGAAGGTAGCAAAGAGTACAATTGGTGAATGGGGGTGTGGATGGAGGGGATAGGTCAGAGAGGAGGGTGGAGCGGATAGGTGGGAAGGGACATTGGCAGGTAGGACAGGTCATGAGGACAGTGCTGAGCTGGAAGGTTGGAACTGGGGTGAGGTGGGGGGAGGGGAAATGAGGAAACTGGTGAAGTCTACATTGATGCCTTGCGGTCGAAGTGTTCCGAGGCGGATGATGAGGCATTCTTTCTCCAGGCATCGCGTGGTGAGGGAGTGGCAGTGGAGGAGGCCCAGGACCTGCATGTCCGCAGCAGAATGGGAGGAGGAGTTGAAATGTTGGGCCACGGAGAGGTGGGGTTGATTGGTGCGGGTGTCCCGGAGATGTTACCTGAAGCGCTCTGTGAGGAGGCGTCCAGTCTCCCCAATGTAGAGGAGGCCGCATCGGGAGCAACGGAAACAATAAAATTTTTTTTAAGATTCGATTAGATTACTTACAGTGTGGAAACAGGCCTTTCAAACCAACAAGTCCACACCGACCCTCTGAAGAGCAACCCACCCAGACCCATTCCCCTACAATTACCCCTTCACCAAACACTATGGGCAATTTAGCATGGCCAATTCACCTAATCTGCATATTTTTGGACTGTGGGAGGAAACTGGTGCACCCAGAGGAAACCCATGCAGACACAGGGAGAATGTGCAAACTGCACACAGACAGTTGCCTGAGGCAGGAATTGAACCCGGGTCTCTGGCACTGTGAGGCACCAGTGCGAAACACTGTGCCACTGTGCTGCCCAATAAATGACATCGGTGGATGTGCAGGTGAAACTTTGGACGTGGAAGGTTCCTTTGGGGCCTTGGATGGTGGAAAGGGAGGAGGTGTGGGTGCAGGTTTTGCAATTCCTGCGGTGGCAGGACAGGAGGGTGGTTCAAGGTGCAAAATATGACCTACTCTTGAGAAATAAGACAGGGCAGATGACTGAGGTGTCAGTGGGAGAGCATTTTGGTGCCAGCGACCATAATTCTATTAGATTTAAAATAATGATGGAAAAGGATAGATCAGATCGAAAAGTTGAAGTTCTAAATTGGAGAAAGGCCAATTTTGACAGTATTAGGCAAGAACTTTCAAAAGCTGATTGGAGGCAGATGTTCGCAGGTAAAGGAACGGCTGGAAAATGGGAAGCCTTCAGAAACGAGATAATGAGAATCCAGAGAAAGTATATTCCTGTTAGGGTGAAAGGGAAGGCTGGTAGGTATAGGAAATGCAGAATGACTAAAGAAATTGAGGGTTTGGTTAAGAAAAAGAAGGAAGCATATGTCAGGTATAGGCAGGATAGATCGAATGAATCCTTAGATGAGTATAAAGGCAGTAGGAGTATACTCAAGAGGGAAATCAGGGGGGCAAAAAGGGGGCATGAGATAGCGTTGGCAAATAGAATTAAGGAGAATCCAAAGGGTTTTTACAAATACATTAAGGACAAAAGGGTAACTAGGAAGAGAATCAGGCTCCTCAAAGATCAGCAAGGCGGCCTTTGTGTGGAGCCGCAGAAAATGGGAGTGATACTAAAAGAGTATTTTGCATCAGTATTTACTGTGAAAAAGGATATGGAAGATATAAAATGTAGGGAAATAGATGGTGACATCTTGAAAAATGTTCAGATTACTGAGGAGGAAGTACTGGATGTTTTGAAACGCATAAAGGTGGATAAATCCCCAGGACCTGATCAGGTATAACCTAGCACTCTGTGGGAAGCTGAGATATTTGTATCATCAATAGTCACAGGTGAGGTGCCGGAAAACTGGAGGTTGGCTAAAGTGGTGCCACTGTTTAAGAAAGGTGGTAAGGACAAGCCAAGGAACTACAGACCAGTGAGCCTGATGTCGGTGATGGGCAAGTTGTTGGAGGGAATCCTGAGGGATAGGATGTACATGTATTTGGAAAGGCAAGGACTGATTAGGGATAGTCAACATGGTTTTGTGTGTGGGAAATCATGTCTCACAAACTTGATTGAGTTTTTTGAAGTAACAAAGAGGATTGTTGAGGGCAGAGTGGTAGATGTGGTCTATATGGACTTCAGTAACGCGTTAGACCATTTTCCCCATGGGAGACTGGTCAGCAAGGTTAGATCTCATGGAATACAGGAGAACTAGCCATTTGGATCCAGAACTGGCTCAAAGGTAGACGACAGAGGGTTGTGGTGGAGGGTTGTTTTTCAAACTGGAGGTCTGTGACCAGTGGAGTGCCACAAGGAACGGTGCTGGGTCCTCTACTTTTCATCATTTATATAAATGATTTGAGTGCGAATTAGTAAGTTTGCAGATGACACCAAAATTGGAGGTGTAGTGGACAGCGAAGAAGGTTACCTCAGATTACAACAGGATCTGGACCAGATGGGCCAATAGACTGAGAAATGGCAGATGGAGTTTCATTCAGATAAATGTGAGGTGCTGCATTTTGGGAAATCTTATGCACTTAATGGTAAGGTCCTAAGGAGTGTTGTTAAACAAAGAGACCTTGGAGTGCAGGCTCATAGCTCCGTGAAAGTACAGTTACAGGTAGATAGGATAGTGAAGGCGGCGTTTGGTATGCTTTCCTTTATCAGTCAGAGAATGGAGTACAGGAGTTGGGAGATCAATATGCGGCTGTACAGGCCTTGGTTAGGCCACTGTTGAAATACTGCGTACAATTCTGGTCTCCTTCCTATCAGAAAGATGTTGTGAAACTTGAAAGGGTTCAGAAAAGATTTACAAGGGTGTTGCCAGGATTGAAAGATTTGAGCTATCGGGAGAGGTTGAACAGGGTGGGGCTGTTTGCCCTGGAGCATCGGAGGCTGAGGGGTGACCTTATAGAGGTTTACAAAATTATGAGGGGCATGAATAGGATAAATAAACAAAGTCTTTTCCCTGGGGTCAGGGAGTCCAGAACTAGAAGACATAGGTTTAGAGTGAGGGCGGAAAGATATAAAACAGACCTAAAGGGCAACCTTTTCACACAAGGTGTGGTACATGTATGGAATAAGCTGCCAGAGGATGTGGTGGAGGCTGGTACAATTGCAACAGTTAAGAGGCATTTGGATGGGTATATGAATAGGAGGGATATGGGCCTGGTACTGGCAGGTGGGACTAGATTGGATTGGGATATCTGGTCAGCATGGACCGAAGGGTCTGTTTCCGTGCTGTACATCTCTATGACTTTAAGTCATGTTTCAGCTGTACAAAACTCTGGTGCAGCTGTGCATGAAGTATTGAGTACAGTTCTGATCACCGCATTATAGGAAAGGTGTGGAAGCTTTGGAAAAGATTTAGAGATTTACTAGTATGTTGCCTGGTATAGAGTGAAGGTCTTACGAAGAAAGGCTGAGGGACTGGAGGCTATTTTCGTTACAAAGCAGAAGGTTGAGATGTGGCTTAATTGAGACATATAAAATAATCAGAAAGTTAGATAGGGTGGACAGTGAGAGCCTTTTCCCACGGATAGTAATGGCTAGCATGAGGGGACATAGCTTTAAATTGAGGGGTGACAGACATAGAACAGATATCAGAGGTATTTTCTTTACTCAGAGTAGTAGGGTTGTGGAATGCCCTGCCTGCAACAATAGTAGACTTGTCAATTTTATGGCATTTAAATGGTCATTGGATAAATATATGAATAAAAATGGAATACTATCCTTTAGATGGGCTTCAGGTTGGTATCACACATTGGCGCAACACTGACAGCCGAAGGGCCTGTACTGTGCCCTAATGTTCTATGTTCTATATCTCAATCATTGTGTCCTTTTCAGGGAAACACTCCAGTCTGTTCAATCTCTCTTCATAATGAAGCTCTCCAGCTCAGGCAACATCCTGGTAAATCTTCTCTGCACGCTTTCCAGTGCAATCATATCTCTTCTAAAATGTAGATTCCAAAACAGCACACAATGCTCTAGTGTAGCCAAACCAATATTTTATACAGTTTAAGCATAACCTGCCTTAACTAAAAAGGGCAAGTATACCTTATGCCTTGGTTAATCCCTCTCTCTCCAAATGCAGATAAAATTTTGTGGCTCAGAATTGCTTTCAATAGTTTGCCCAGCAGCAAGGTTAGACTGGCTGGCCTATAGTTGTCTGGTTTTCTTGCTCTCCTCTAGAACAGCAGCACATTGGCTGTCTTCCAGTCCTCTTGCGTAAATCTAATGGCCAGAGAGGAACTGGAACTTTTTGCAAATATCTCTGCTTTTTCCTCCTTTGCCTCACTCAGCAACCTGGTACACATTTCATCTGGCCCTGGAGATTTAAATACTTTTAAGCCAGCCACATTACTCAGAATCTCCTCTCAATCTATGCTAATTTCTTTAATTGTATCATTGATCTGGAGTGCCTTCACTATCAAAATAACTGTTTCACAGATGGTGATGCATTCTTTGTTTGTCTAAGTGTAACTGATCAAATGGCTCAAAACATTGCTATTTTTCAAAATATAATCTACTCTTATAATGATTGATTGTTTGAAATAATTGAATGATCAGCTATCTCTTTATGTTCCAAGTTTGGGCATTCATTGTCACATTACTACTACGTTCTTATCTCTCCTGGTAATCAATCTTCTGTTCTTCCGACAGAAGTAAAAGAATGAGAACACTAATAATTCACAGCTTAAAAAAAAATGCATTTGGACAGAAAGGCATGTTTCCATGCTGTATGACTCTATGGCTCTAAGTAATTACAGTCATAGAGATGTACAGCACAGAAACAGACCCTTCGGTCCAACTTGTCCATGCCGACCAGATATCCCAACCCAATCTCATCCCACCTGCCAGAACCCGGCCTATATTTCTCCAAACCCTTCCTATTCATATACGCGTCCAGATGCCTTTTAAATGTTGCAATTGTACTAGCCTCCACCACTTCCTCTGGTAGTCCATTCCACACACACACTACCCTGTGTGAAAAAGATGCCCCTTAGGTCTCTTTTATATCTTTCCCCTCTCGCCCTAAATCTATGCCCTCTAGTTCTGGACTCCCTCACCCCAGTGAAAAGACTTAGTCTATTTAGCCTATCCATGCCCCTCATGATTTCATAAACCTCTAGAAGGTCACCCCTCAGCCTCCGACACTCCAGGGAAAACAGCCACAGCTTATTCAACTTCTCCCAGCTCAAACCCTCCAACCCTGGCAACATCCTTGTATATTTTTTCTGAGCCCTTTCAAGTTTCACAACATCCTTCTGATAGGAAGGAGACCAGAATTGCACACAATATTCCAAAAGTTCACTCATGATAAATATGAACAATACTTCAGATGAAGATTATCTACAAAATTAGTTTTTAACAACTTGTGGAGTGTGAGGTCATATCAGCCACATTTGAAATCCAGGTACGTTTATTTTGTATGTGTGAAAGTGAAATTTGAGGCAATTTGGTAAATGAAAAAAGCTAATTGTCTCAAATAGACTAAACGTGTAAGAAAGTACCAACGAAAAAGGAAGAAGTTCAAAGTATTAACCAATAGGTAACCATTGAAATCATGTGTTCAAATTATTTCAATTGATGTCTGTGTAGTTCACGACATTGAGAGATTGACTGGCAATCCAAAATCAGTTGTCATAATCCTTTGCATACACAGTACTATTCAGAAACTTTGTACTGAAGACTGTGAATCCTTGAAGGCATACTTATCTGTTCTAACACAAGCATATTGTGGTATTGCAAACAACTTGTATGATTTTACTTGCCATGTGATTGTCTGGCAGCTTTGTGGTGCCTCAGGGCCAAACTAGACATATATGTCAGTAATCCCAACAAATGATTGGAGTAGTAATTCTCATTAAGCGTGATAATGTCAACAAAAAGCATGGCACTATTAACATGTCTAAACTTGCATCTATTGGACCTGCCGCTCAACAAAGCATTACTTGAAAGGAAGCTAAAAAAAAACTTCCTGGACTTGTGTAAGGGCAGTGAGTTTCCATTGAAATAAGAAAGGATATGAAATCACAATTCATTATAGCCACCCACATCTGTATAGGCTTCACAAGACACCAAAGTTACAATTCTTTACACCCCATGTTTTCTATGATTGTTTCTGTAAAATATGAGCTGGCTAAATCGTTGGCTGCAACTAGTTCTGAGCAAGTTTTCAACTTACATTGTGAAGGATGCTTTTATATTTGCAAAGATGGTAAATATTGACAACAATGCAGTGCCTATGTGCTTATTTCACATTACAAGCCTATCTACCAATGTAACAGTCAGGGAAGTAATTCATCTGACCGTATGATAGCGATCTCGATCTGCCACCAATGCATGAATCAGTTTTCATTGAATTTCTGAACCCAGCAACTCGAGCAGATGAGGTCAGTTTCAACTAATCATGTAAACCCAAGTAGACAATGTTACCTTAGGATTCCCACTGAGTTCAGCATTCACAAACATGTTTATTGGATTCCATGAGAAATAAGTCTTCAATCAAATGACACCTAATTTGCCATGCCTCACATATAGGAATAGGAGTAAGCCATTCAGGCATTTGGGGCTGTTCTGCCATTCCATGAGATCATGGCTGATCTGTGGCCTAGCTCCACACAGCTGCCTTTGTCCTAATCTTTCCAATACACAGATGATACATTTATCATACTTCAATCAATAGCTGCAAGCAGAATGTTCTTATGTCTTTATGGGCTGCATCCTGCACCCAAATTCACGTTTGAAATGGAACAGTGAAATAAGTTTTCTTTCCTTGATGATCCGGTCGACAAATTGGCCGAAGCTTTCCACAAGCTTACGTTTACTGCTAAGAATACATGTTTGCAGTTCCACACGCGATATGATTAGCCATATCAGCAACCTCATAAATAGGGCCTGAGCCATTTGTGCATCCCGCAAACTCAATACTGAAATAGGGAGTGTCAAAGCTATCTTGCAGGATAACGGCTGTGCTGATCATACAATAACTTGCTGAATTTCAAATAAATTCATGAAAGGCCTACAGCAGGCACTCTTGGCCCTATGATTAGATTTAAGGGTAAAGTGACTTAATGTTTCAGCAACAGATGTTTCATGCTACTGTACAGTAGTAAAACAATACTGTTCACCACTAACAGGACGCTTCCATCAAATCAAAAAAGATATTTTTCACAAAAATGAGGGATGTGGTAAATGAATTTTAGTATCAGTGTGATGCCTGGTGGATTGTAAAGAATGACATATTCCTTAAACTGCTTATAACAAGTTAGGTACTGAGTGTATTCAATTAATCTGCACTTGCAAAATGCACAATATAAAATATACAACATTAGGTGGGAGTCTGCAATTGGACATCATTAACTGGATAATCCTGAGTGTACAAAGAATTACACTGACAATCAATTCAAATTGTCAGTCGGGCTTGCAGTATGATGCACCTTCAGGTACTGGAAGCTAAATATATTAATACACAGAGTCCTGTTCTTCGCAGACAGAAAGAACGTATACACACACTGTGCCTGTTTCAACTCAACAAAATAGGAGTCAACCATTCACTGGTTCATTTGTTAGGGTGATGTCCTGACCAGAGTCAACCTGGTTTAAACCTCATCATGTCTAGTTTAAAATTTAAACGAAACCCAGCAGTTAACTCTCAAAACATTAACACTATTAGTGTCTCTACAGGTGTTGCCAGACAGGAGTTTCTTCAGTACTTTGTTTTTTTTGAAAAAAAAACAGGTCTCCAGTATCCACAATACTTCAATTTGTACGATCTCCATGGCAATGCCTCTACCAAAGTCTATGTGTCAACCAATCAACACTACTCCTCTCATGCATGGGTTCTTCCTTGAATTGATGTTGTTGTGAATTATCCTGATGTTGCAAGACATAAAGCTTCAAAAAAGCCTTCTCTCAGCAAAATTTTTATATTTAAAAATATATATATTTAGAACCCTCTTAATCTTCTCTATTTCAAGAAAACATGTTTCTGATAAAATTCTATTGAGACCAGTGAAGCAAAAACAGTTTGCGATTACTTACCTTTGAATAAGCTTGTAACTGGTTTCCCATTACTTCTAGCCTCGATAGCAACCTGTCTTCATCTATTAAAGCCTACATCAAGACAATAAGCCACAGAGAAAATATTATGTAATATGAGTTATCAGAAAGAAAGAACACAAGAAACACGTAGATGGAGAGAGCAAGGTAAGGAGTGGGGAAAGGGATAATGAGGGAGCAAGAAACTAATAACGAGACAGCACAGAATGGAGATCGAGACAGCAGGGATAGGGAGAAGAGATGAAGAGAGCGAAAAGGGGAGAGATAGAATGAAAATGATTTACCAGGGATTAAATTTAGGGAATATGATACTGGAATTATGTTTGCAGATCCCCTAACTGAGTAAAGCTAGGAGCCCAATTAGTGGCACTAAGCTGTGTGAAGTTACAGAAACTGACTTTTCAGGGCAATGCTCAACAACAGGCAGGAACTGTGACAGGGTTTTTCTTTCCTTTGCAGAAACATGAAGGCAGGAAGGAATCAAATGGTCAGCAATCTCATGGTTTAGATAGGAGTCCAAAGAATTAATAAAAGTTACTAGACCTACTCCCTGTGAATTACCCTGTTTTACCTCAATACTTCTACTTCAGCAGCACACCACTTACAAGCTCCCCACATCGAAGCCATGGTTGTCAGAAGCGAAGGGCATTGGATTATTCACTTTTCCTGATTTGTCGTCTGGCACTCCCCAGTCCATCAAGACATTTCTCAAGAAGCTTGCAGGCAGTTAATTAGATCTGTGGAAATTTCCAGCTTCCCCTGTCCTTGCTTTGAAGGAGGCAATCGAAGATTCATAGAATCCCTACAGTGCGGAAACAGGCCGTTCGGCCCATTGAGTCCACATCGACCTTCCGAATAGCATCCCACCCCATTCCTGTAATCCTGCATTTTCCACTGCTAATCTATCTATGCTGTACATCCTTGGGCACTATGGACAATTTAGCATAACCAATCCACCTAACCTACACATCTTTGTAGGAGGAAACCAGACTGTCCGGAGGAAACCTATGCCCACATGGGGAGAATGTGCAAACTCCACACAGAGAGTCACCCAAAGGTGGAATTGAACCCGGGTCCCTGGCACTGTGAGGCAGCAGTGCTAACCATCCAATATTGGCATTCTACATGACAGCACAATTTTCAAAGTGCATCTACAACTAACATCATCCCTACTACTAATTGAGAATTAACCCTGTTTCTCCAAATTACAATAACACGGAGGATACACTGTTATTTAATATTGTGTGTTTACCATGTATTTCATGTTACTGGAGCAATTAATTTCTAGAAACAACCAAAAATATTCAGTTTGGAAAAATGTGATTGAAGATTCTTGTGAAGTCTTCGATTAAATTATCCAGCTTGCACTTAAAGCAACAACTTGCATTAACATTATGTATTTAGTATACAAAGAATGTTAAGTTGGTAGTTGACCCTATTTCTATTGTCAATGTTCCCACAGCTACAGATGAAAAAAAGGAAGGGGATAAAAGCTAGATTCTTAGGGAACCCCCAAGACAACCGTGCAGAGCTGGGAAGTATAGAAATATTTGAAGATTTCTTTGGCTCTGACTGAATGCTTGACTTGAGACAAGTGCAATAGCTGATGTGGTCTAGTCAGATTTGTAATGAACAATTATGACAATTGTTCACCAAATATGGTCAAGTCTGCACCTTTTTAGACTTTAGACAAAACATGAGAAGGGCTACACAGCATAGGGAAATGAGAAGAATGCACGACAGTAATGTCATTTTTAAAAGCACAAAAACTAACATTTTGCTTGCAATAGTGCAATTTTTTTTAACCAATCTGAGAAAAATAAATTGATTGGAATTCAATATGTATGGAAAAGCTACCGCAGGTGCAGGTCATATTAGTTTCTGTTTTACACATAAATGTTAGGGGGCTCTTGTGGTGCATTAGTAGTGTCACTACTTTTGGGCCAGGAGGCTTGGGTTAAAGACCCACCTGCTCTGGAAGACAGTAATACTATCTCTGAACAGGTTGATTAGAAAATATCTCCAAACAAACATACACTGGTCTCCAAAGGAAAATAAGTTTTATGCAAATAAAGCTACTTAATTTATCCTTGAATATGCAAATACTTTGAAAATTAACCAACTATTATTAGAGGCTTAAGACACAGATTGTAATAGTTTGACTGAAAATATACTTGAAGTCTACCAGCAAATAGAACACACTACACAGTCCTTGGCATTCAGCTAACAGAGTCACAACACTGAGCTTAAAATCATTATTTTGGAGAGCTGAGAACTTCAAATATTACACAAGAACATGGAAGTACAACCAATGCTTAATAACCACAGCCACTTTAAAGGTCTTTGTGGCAAACTGAATTTTCTCTGTCTTTATTCTGCCAAACCAAAAATTCCTCAATGGTTAAATGACAAGCCTCATTCTTTCCTTTTTAAAATGAATTGTTTAAACTAATTAAATGTTCAGAGTACCTGCCAGCTACTATCTGATGCCTCTTGAGTGTTGGCAAGTAACCGTTGAAGGGTGGCCAACTTCTGCTCCAGCATCTGTTCTCGATGTAAGGCCTCCTGATATTCAGAAAATCAAAACAGTAGATCAGACAATGCTAAATCAATGCAGTTTAATAAATAACTGTATGATGAGCTAGCATTCAAATTCATCCATGTCCAGAGCTGAATGGTTAGAAGCAAGGCACTCAACTAATTTTTCTGGTCAATCCATTATACCTAAAAAATGTTGAAATCTGCAATACTTGCTGCAAAAACCATCTCATACATGATTCATAATTTTCAGCTGATGATCAATAAGAAATATCAAAAAGTAGTTTTACCTCCATTGTGATTGTAATTCCTGGTCATCACAGATTTCATTTGTTTTGCTACTATTTGCAGCTATTCATTCATCCTGTATAAATACAATTGCCCTGTCTAGTTTAATGGTGGAGAAGTCAACGTTCTGGTGTAACCCTTCTTCAAGACTGAGGGTGAGTGTAAGGGGAGCTGCAGATAAAGAGAGGTGGGGGGAAGTTTGGGTGGGGAGTGGAGCGGATGGTGAGGTAGGCACAGGTGAACACAGGTAGACGGTACAACTCTATGCCTACATCACCACCCCTTCCCTCTCCCCATCCAAAGCATCAGTCACGTTTGCTAATCTGCTCCTCACCTTACTATCTATTTAACACAACTTAGCTACATATTTAAAAATATAAATGAACTGTGAAGTACAATTCTGTAAGTGCAATATGTGAACAAATTGATCAGAAATGGTTCATTTAGTCAACAGGAAAAAGACGATACAATTAAGTATTGTTAACTAAGCATAGATAAATGAATTGTATTACCAAAATAATAAAGAGTTACAGCATTAGCAGACTTTACCTGTAAATACTGAGAGAGCTGGAATAGTTCCTGAGAGTACATACTGGGAGAATTAGCAGCCACCTAGAAAATTGAAATATACATTTATTCAATAAAATTGTTCCAAAGTACTAGGTGAGATTACAAAACAGTGAAGATTTCCAGAACCCGGCTCAGAGATGGGCAAGACTGGCAGCTTAAACGTTCCAGGATACAAATGCTACAGGAAAGATAGAAAGGGAGGCAAGAGAGGAGGGGAATTAGCATTTTTGATGAGGGATAGCATTATAGCTGTGCTCAGGGAGGATATTCCTAGAAATACATCCAGGCAAGTTATTTGGGTGGAACTGAGAAATAAGAAAGGGATGATCGCCTTATTGGGATTGTATTATAGACCTCCTAGTAGTCAGAGGGAAATTGAGAAACAAACTTGAAAGGAGACCTCAGCTATCCGTAAGAATAATAGGGTAGTTATGGTAGAGGATTTTAACTTTCCAAACATTGACTGGGACTGCCATAGTATTAAAGGTTTAGATGGAGAGGAATTTATTAAGTGTGTACAAGACAATTTTCTGATTCAGTATGTGGATGTACCTACTAGAGAGGGTGCAAAACTTGACCTATTCTTGGGAAATAAGGCAGGGCAGGTGACTGAGCTGTCAGTGGGGAGCAGTTTGGGGCCAGCTACCATAATTCTATTCGTTTTAAAATAGTGATGGAAAAGGATAGACCAGATCTAAAAGTTGAAGTTAGGAGAAAGGCCAATTTTGACAGTATTAGGCAAGAACTTTCAAAAGCTGATTGGAGACAGATGTTCGCAGGTAAAGGGACGGCTGGAAAATGGGAAGTTTTCGGAAATGAGATAAGAAGAATCGAGAGAAAGTATATTCCTGTCAGGGTGAAAGGGAAGGCTGGTAGGTATAGGGGATGTGGATGACTAAAGAAATTGAGGGTTTGGTTAAGAAAAAGAAGGAAGCATGTGTCAGGTATAGACAGGAAAGATCGAGTGAATCCATAGAAGAGTATAAAGGAAGGAGGTGGATACTCAAGAGGGAAACCAGGAGGGCAAAATAATGGGACATGAGATAGCGTTGGCAAATAGAATTAAGGAGAATCCAAAGGGGTTTTACAAATACATTAAGGACAAAAGGGTAACGAGGGGAGAGAATAGGGCCCCTCAAAGATCAGTAAGGCGGCCTTTGTGTGGAGCCGCAGAAAATGGGAGAGATACTAAACGAGTATTTGCATCAGTATTTACTGTGAAAAAGGATATGGAAGATATAAAATGTAAATATCTTGCAAAATGTTCAGATTACAGAGGGGGAAGTGCTGGATGTCTTGAAACGGTTAAAGGTGGATAAATCCTCAGGACCTGATCAGGTGTACCCGAGAGCTCTGTAGGAAGCTAGAGAAGTGATTGCTGGGCCACTTGCTGAGATATTTGTATCATCGATAGTCACAGCTAAGGTGCCAGAAGACTGGAGGTTGGCAAACTTGGTGTCACTGTTAAAGAAGGGCGGTAAAGACAAGTCAGGGAACTATTGACCCGTGAGCCTGACCTCAGTGGTGGGCAAGTTGTTGGAGGGAATCCTGAGGGACAGGATGTACATATATTTGGAAAGGCAAGGTCTGATTAGGGATAGTCAGCATGGCTTTGTGCGTGGGAAATCATGTCTCACAAACTTGATTGAGTTTTTTAAAGAAGTCACAAAGAAGATTGATGACGGCAGAGCAGTAGATGTGATCTATATGGACTTCAGTAAGGCATTCGACAAGGTTCCCCGTGGGAGACTGATTAGCAAGGTTAGATTGCATGGAATAAAGGGAGAACTAGCCATTTGGGTACAGAACTGGCTCAAAGGTAGAAGACAGAGGGTGTTGGTGGAGGGTTGTTTTTCAGACTGGAAGTCTGTGACCAGTGGAGTGCCACTGGTATAGAGGTTTACAAAATTATGAAGGGCATGAATAGGATAAATAGACAAAGTCTTTTCCCTGGGGTTGGGGAGTCCAGAACTAGAGGGTATAGGTATAGGGTGAGAGGGGAAAGATATAAGAGAGACCTAAGGGGCAACATTTTCACGCAGAGGGTGGTACGTGTATGGAATGAGCTGCCAGAGGATGTGGTGGAGGCTAGTACAATTGCAACATTTAAGAGGCCTTTGGATGGGTATATGAATAGGAAGGGTTTGGAGGGATATGGGCCGGGTGCTGGCAGGTGGGACTAGATTGGGTTGGGATATCTGGTTGGCGTGGACAGGTTGGACCGAAGGGTCTGTTTCCATGCTGTACATCTCTATGATTCTAAATTGTCCCATTTGTCCGAATCTTGTGTGAAACCACACTTGGGAAATGGAGGTTAGAGAACAAAGGATCAATGAGGAGTTAATTTGTTACAAAATGAAAACTATATTCTTGAAAGAGATCTTAAAGAACATCCAAGATTAAAAGCATGTTGAATAAAAACAAAATTTTTCAGATGCTAAAATCACACAAACACAAAGAATGCTGGAGAATCTTCAGTTCTGAAAAAGAGAGTAATACTGGACTCAAAACTTTAACTGTTTCTCTCTCCACAGATGTTGCCAGACCTGCTGAGATTTTCCAATATTCTCGGTTTGTTTCTAAAGCACATTGACTCATAAGTCACCAGATTTTTCATTTGTAATAGAGTGAAAAATGACTAAAATACACAAGAAGTTCATTTTTTTCTTCTTCCTTACACTAAAGTGTACAAGTAAAAACAAAAGAAATTGGGGTGCATTTTGAATCTGGGCTCAGGTACCAGGGTCCAGATAATTTCCGGCACCTGATACCAGATACTGCATCAGTACCAGTACTAAAGTGCATTTTCCCAAACGCAAAACACATAACTGACATGGGGTGGGTTTGACACCCAAAGCGAGGTGTCATGTGTGGATTTATAATTCAGGAGGGCCCTGAACGACCATTCTCCACTGGACAGTGACGGTTCCCCCATTGAGATTGTGAACAGCATCAAATTTCTTGGGTACACCTGGCAGAGAATCTCACCCAGACCCTCAACAGCAGCTCCACAGCCAAGAATGCCCAGCAGTGTCTCAATTTTCTGTGCAGGCTGAGGAATGCCCACCTCCCTCCACCCATCCTCACCACATTTTATAGAGGGTTCATTGAGAGTACCCTGAACTGCTGCATCATTGCCTGGTTCGGGAATTGCACCGTCTCGGATCCTAAGACCCTACAACAGATAGTGAGGACAGCTGAGAAGATCATCGGGGTCTCTCTTCCCTCCATTACAGACATTTATTCCACACACTGCATCCGGAAGGCTAAGAGAATTGTGGAAGACCCCATACACCCCTCTTCTCCCTCCTGCCATCTCGCAGATGATATTGGAGCATACGGTCTCTCCCGGCCAGACTGTGCAACAGTTTCTTCCCCCAAGCCATCAGGCTCCTTAACAGTATAATCACACTCTTTTCCATCTGAATTTCTTTCGTACTGCTGCTAGAAAAATGTCATTCATCATTCTTCTGTTACACTGTAACTTGCATGTTTTGCACTTCTTATGCACTTTATGCCATGTACGATTGTGTAGTTTGTGCTGTCAATGTAGCAACCTTGGTACTGGAGGAATACTGTTTTGTTTTACTGTCTCAGTTGTATAACAGTAGAAATGACAAATAAAAGCTACCTTACTCTATTTTCTAATGGAATATGAAAAACAAGATCCTTTTGAAAAGGTCTACATTTTGAAACCTGTCATTGCTGACATGTTGCAGGTGGGTGTTCTTGGGTAGGAACGAAAATTGACCGCCATCAGTAAGTGGTGTCAAGGTTTTCCGATGCCTCTTGAAGCATTGATGGAGATCATGGTATATCAGAAAAAAGAAAGGTCCAAAACCAAATGTTTGGATAGACATAGCTTCCTATGATAAAAACAATGACTGCAGATGCTGGAAACCGGATTCTGGATTAGTAGTGCTGGAAGAGCACAGCAGTTCAGGCAGCATCCAAGGAGCTTTGAAATCGACGTTTCGGGCAAAAGTCCTTCATCAGGAATAAAGGAAGTGAGCCTGGAGCGTGGAGAGATAAGGTAGAGGAGGGTGGGGAGAAAGTAGCATACAGTACAATGGGTGAGTGGGGGAGGGGATGAAGGTGATAGGTCAGGGAGGAGAGGGTGGAGTGGATAGGTGGAAAAGGAGATAGGCAGGTAGGACAAGTCCGGACAAGTCATGGGGACAGTGCTGAGCTGGAAGTTTGGAACTAGGGTGAGGTGGGGGAAGGGGAAATGAGGAAACTGTTGAAGTCCACATTGATGCCCTGGGGTTGAAGTGTCCCAGGAGGTGCCCAGTCTCCCCAATGTACAGGAGACCGCATCGGGAGCAACGGATACAATAAATGATATTAGTGGATGTGCAAGTAAAACTTTGATGGATGTGGAAGGCTCCTTTAGGGCCTTGGATAGAGGTGAGGGAGGTGGTGTGGGTGCAGGCTTTACAGTTCCTGCGGTGAAAGGGGAAAGTGCCAGGATGGGAGGGTGGGTTGTAGGGGAACGTGGACCTGACCAGATAGTAACGGAGGGAACGGTCTTTGCGGAAGGCGGAAAGGGGTGGGGAGGGAAATGTATCCCTGCTGGTGTGGTCTATTTGGAGGTGGCGTAAATGTCGGCGGATGATTTGGTTTATGCGAAGGTTGGTAGGGTGGAAGGTGAGCACCAGGGCCATTCTGTCCTTGTTACGGTTGGAGGGGTGGGGTCTGAGGGCAGAGGTGCGGGATGTAGACGAGATGCGTTGGAGGGCATCTTTAACCACGTGGGAAGGGAAATTGCGATCTCTAAAGAAGGAGGCCATCTGGTGTGTTCAGTGGTGGGAACTGTTCTGTCAGTTGCAACTAACTAGCTTTGAGGGTGAAACACAATCTCTTGGGTACCATCTTTGTCATGATTGGAACAAGGGCCAGGTGGATCTCATTAACTTTGAGATCCTTGATTGGGGCTAACTTGAGCGATTCAGGGAGTCCTGAATATAAACAGGAGAGTCAGAGAGTGTCCTCATTTTCAGACTGACTCTGAGCAGTTCGGTTAGAGTCCATATGTGACTTGGTGACAGGATATTGTCCTCTGTGTAGTTATTTCAGTGGCGATGAGAGAAAACAGTACGTTCCTGAAGAAATTTGCTCGCCTTTGAATTGGCGTAAACATTTCTGGTATCATGCCTTTATTTGGGAAGGTTGACTCGTTCGATCCTGCCGTCAAAGACCAGTTAATAAAGAATACGCAATAACATTGGGGCAGATGAAAAGCAATGAGTAATCCTTCTGACTGCTCGTGGATCCATTTTCCATTATTAGGAGCCTATCTTTCATTGAGGTACCAGATCACCATAGAGGAAGGCATATTACTAAGGGGAGCAACAGTGATTGTTCTGAGTAAATGTCACTGCCAGGTCACTGACAATTGAAAAGATGCCAGCATTGTTCACAATACACGGACTCCGGAAGTATTGGTCACAGACAATGGGACATTTACCAACAGGGAATTGGAGTATTTCCTAAAGTCGAATGGCATTTGGCATGTTCAGAGAGCAATGGTCCGGCAGAAAGGGCAGTCTAAACATATATGGCAGGCATAAAGAAACAGCTTACAGCTTCACTTGATACCAAACTGCCCCGGTTCCTGTTTGACTATTGGACCACCCCTCACGTAACTACAGGGATAGCTCCAGCACAGTTACCAATGGTGGCAAGACTCTGCACAAGGGTTAAACATGATATTGCAGGCCCTTGGGGGAGAAGGTGGGGGTAGGGGTGATGGTGGTGGTTGGGGGGGGGGGGGGGGGGGGTTGGGGCAGCAGGAACATCAGTAACGGAGCAGGAAAATGCTCTGCATGGGTACGAAGTGAGGTCAGGTCCCATGCCATACAAAGATCAGGCAGGTAAGGCATTCCTGAACAAACTTGCAAATGGGGCAGAAGCAAAGAACACCTGGCCCCTTAGAACAGCCAGAAAGGCTGTCAGAAACTGTGACTTCTCCCTTCTGTCAAAAGTTGAAGAAACGTCAGAGTCTAAGATGGATGCAGTCTTGATACTGTTGCTACTTGAGGAGGAGGAGGAAACTTTCTGGAGATGCTCCAGGTGCAGGCGACAGGCTATGGTCTGGTACATGCTGCCCGTGTCAGATTCAGAGGAATTGGACCTTGGGACAGGGAAGCTACGAGAGAAAGAGGAGGCCTACATTCCCGGACCTGGGGCAGGGGCAGGGACAGGGATGTGGTGGCTTGAATGAGGGTCACATGGACCTCAATGACCATGAGATTGTAGTTTGGCGTTGTTAAGCTGGACCAATTAGGGAGTCCTGGCTGACAGATATAAACAGGAGTGGTGGGGATAAAATAAGCACTACCGCACTTAGGTGGTAGTGTGGGGGTTAAAATAAAAAAGAAAAAAAAAAGAGAAAAAGAAAAAAAAAATCAAAAAAAATAAACAGGAGTGGTTCCGCGGTTACGTTAAGGCCCAGGTGTCCTTGGAGAAGGAGCACGCGGTGTCCACCAACACCCTGGAGTTGTTCAGGGAGAGGTGGGCACCGCAGGGAGTGGAGTGCATTATTTCTCCCTCCAATTCTATTTTGATTTAGTCCCTACCCTCCCCTTCACTGTTTTGATCACACAGCACTGCCCTTTGATGTGAAAGGCAGTGTTTGTCACTGGCCACCCGGGTGTTTTCCTATCTTCCTGGTGGTGGAAATTGAATAAAGATTTGTGCACTTTGTGTCTTTCACTGTGTCTCACACCTGCACACATGCACCATGGTGCTGGGGATAAAATAAGCACTACCGCACTGGGGGGCGTCTGTATTCTATGCACAGTTTCTTATCTAATTGCACTGTCTTGTATGTATTTATTACTGCTTCTTTTGTGATGACTGAAAGTGGGTTTCAGGTTTGTCCTCATTTGCCTGAAAACTAGACTCACTGGCCTCTTCCTGACCAGGAGAATAGGTCTGCTATTCTCTGCAACATCAGAGTAACCTGCCCCAATCCATCAGATGAAGCTCAGCAGGCCTTCATCTCCCAAACCTTCCTTCTAAGTGACGGAATAGGTGTGATATACAGGATGCCAAACCTCACTGGTAATAAACACAAGCCTTTCAATACCAGCAATTCAGTGGCATTGGTTGAGGAGACAAACATCATTCTGCCTGTTTTAAATTAATTGACCAGGGCATCCATAGCTTTCAGATATTTTCTAATCAACACTACACAGATGGTATTACACATCTTTGGAACAGGTGGGATTTGAACCCACACCTCTTGCGCAGAGGTAGGTATGTTTCCACTACGCCACAAGACTCCATCCATTAGTGGATACTGGACCACTGCAAACAGTAATTACGGGGAACAAAGAAATGGCAGAGAGACTGAATAGGCACTTCATTGGAAGGGACAGTAGCAGAGAAAACTTCAAGACAGTCAAGGGATAAACAGTGAATGTAGTGGAAACCACTAAGGAGAAGGTGCTGAGGAAGCTGAAAGGTCTGACGGTGGACAAATCACCTAGACCAGATGGACTACACCTCAGGATCTGAAGGAGGTAGATGAGAAGATTGCAATGGCTTTAGTGGTGTTCTTTCAGCAACCATGGAATCAGGGAGGGTGCCAAAGGACTGGAATATAGCTAATGTAATGTCCCTGCTTCAGAAGGAAGGGAGACGGAAGACAGGGCATTATTGACTGATTAGCCTAACCTCAGTAGAAGGAGTTTAGAGTCCATTTTTTAGGATAAGATTGCAGAGTAACTGCAAGTGCATGGTAAAATAGGGTAGAGTCAGCACAGCTTCATCACGAGGAGGTTATGCCTAACAAATCTGTTTGAATTATTTGAGGAGTAACAAGTCAGACAAAGGAGAGTGAGTGGACATTATCTATTTGGATTTTCACAAGACCTTTGACAAGGTGCTACACAGAACACTGCTAAATAAGATAAGAGCTTATGGTGTTTGGGGCAAGGTACTGGCATGGATATAAGATTAGCTGATTGGCAGAAAGCAGAGTGTGGTATAAATGGGGCTTTTTCAGAATGGCAGCCAGTGACGAAGACAGTTCTGGAACAGTTATAGTCAATGCTGGGACTGTAACTATTCGTGTTACACATTAACGATCTGGACGAAACAATTGAAGGCATTATTGCTAAGTGTGGGTAGATAATGGTGCAGGTTGTATTGAGAAAACGGGAGGCTGCACATGGAATTGGTTAGGTAGCTGACTGGGCAAATAAGTGGCAGTTGGAAATTGAGAGGTTATGCATTTTGGCAAAGAGAGGGGTTGACTTTTTTAAATGGGGAAAGGCTTTAGAAATATGAAGGACAAAGGGACTTCGGAGTGCCACGTTAGGATTCTCTGAAGGTTAACATGTATGATCAGTTGGCAATTAGGAAGGCAAATGCAATGTTAGCATTTATTTCAAGTGGGTCGGAATACAAGAGCTGGGATATACTGCTGAGGCTGAATAAGGCACAGGTCAGACTGTGTTTGCAATATCGTATACAGTTTTGAAACCTGTATCTGAGGAAGGATGTGTTAGCCTTGACGGGGTTCAAGAGGAGGTTTATGAGAATAATCCTGGGTATGAAACGTTTGTTACGCGAGAAGTGGTTGAGGACTCTGGGTTTGTCCTGGATGGAGTTTAGAAGGATGAGGGGGGATTCTCATCGAAAATTACAAAATACTGAGAGGCCTGGATAGAGTGGATGCGGAGAAGATGTTTCCAATGGTAGAACAGACTAGGACCTGAGGGCAAAACCTCAGAGTGAAAGGATGACTTTTAGAACTGATAGGAGAAGAAATTTCCTCAACCAGAGGGTGAAGAATCTGTGGAACTCATTGCTGCAGAAGGCTGTAGAAGCCAAGTCATTTGCTGTATTTTTGACAGAGATAGATAGGTCTTGATTAGTAAGGGGATCGTGGGTTACAGGGACTAGGAAGGAGAATGATGCTCAGAAGAAAGGTGAATAGTGTTGAGAAACGGATCAGCCATGATCAAATGGCGGAACAGGCATAAATGGATCAAATGGCATAATTCTGCTCCGATACCTTATGGTCTTACAACTGGAAATTCAAAACTCTTCCTCAGGCCTGCTCATGAACTAATTAACACTGAGATCTATGCATGCTTAATTGGAGCTGAGAGTGTTCAGCACCATTCCCACCCTTCTTTTGAAAATCAGATCAGATTTTGGATATGGTGGGGGTCCAGCATCGCCCTACAGAAGCTTAATTTTTAAATTCACATTAAGAGCAGAATTAGGTCATTCAGTTCCTTGAAAGTGTTCTGTCTTTCAATAAAAGGTCATGTCTGATTTGTTTGTGTTTTCACGTCCACATTCCCAATACCTTGATAACTTTTGACTCCAATGCCAATCAAAAATGTAATCACCTCTGCCTTAAAAAAGTTAAATGATCACAAGGAGATAGTGGGTGCAGCAGCTTCATAAAGCATGCACAAAAACAAGGACAGCAGATCTATAAAGACCAGTAGAAAATGAGAAATCAGCAGCTTAAGTAACACGAGAGAGTGGGTGAACAGCCTTCATAAAAAGTGCAGACATGTGAGAGATGACCAGGGCTGGCAGAAGATTAAAAACTGGCAGCAGACAGCCACTTCAACCTGTTTGCACCTGTCAGCGCCTAAGCGTGATGTCACAGGAAAACAGGTAGGTGATTAGTGGCTATTCTTCCATGTTTTAAGATTGGCTATTTGGTTTAATCAGGAGGCATCACTGGAGCTAAAGTGCACAGTCAAGAAATAAAATAATACCTTTAAAATAATTAACATCCAAATTAATTAATTAAATAGAATAGAGATGGCTGGGCATGTGATATGTTGCAGCTATAGTATTTGGGACCTGGTGGATGTCAGTGGGATCCATGGTGTCACCTGCACCAAATATTTTGCTGCTCGAGGAACTTGACTTGGAGTTGATTAATCTAAGTTGTGGACACTTATGTTTCAGGATGCAGTCACACCCTTAATTTAATGTGATTAATTTTTGGTCCATATTTAAGAACTTGAGTGCCCAAGAATAGGCAAGTACGGAGCTCCAAAATCTAGCTATGGAGGAACCTTAGCCTTATCCAATAAGGTATGAGGTTCTTGCTCCTGGTGCAGGTGAGGACACAGATTGTAGGATAAGTGAACACAACACTGTGGTCCAGAGCACCATTCAAGTAGGGGGAGAAAAGAGAAATGTTCTATTAATAGGGGACAATATAGTTTGATGAATGACATTGGTCTCTGTAGAAAAGACAGAATCCCAAAGGCTATGTTGTTTACTTGGTGTCAAGGATCACATATCCAGAGATGTGCAAGTTAGGTGAATTGGCCATGCTAAACTGCCCAACGTTCAGGGATGTGTAGGCTAGATGCATTAGTTAGGAAAAGTGTAGAGTAATAGGTGTAGGGAAATGGGTCTAGGTAGGATACTCTTCAGAGAGTCAGTGTGGACATGTTGGGCCAAATGGTCTGTTTCCACACTGTAGGGATTCGAATTTGGTAGGGATTCTAATTCTAATTCTCTCTGGGCTGGAGAGGAACTTGAGAGTAGGAGGGGAAGGATTCAGGTTGTCATCGTCCACGTAGGTTCCAATGACATCGGCAGGACCAGGAAAGAAATTCTGCTGAAGGAGTAATAGCAGCTCAAGGCTAAATTAAAAGCATACCATAAAGATAATAGCCTCCATATTACTACTAATGTAAATTGCTGTGGGGTAAATAATGCCTCTTTGTTGGCTATGTAGAACAGTCCATCTTCCGTCGTTACACCGGCACCACTCCCCACCTCTTCCTCTGCTGCATTGATGACTGCACCGGCGCCATCTCATACTCCCGCGAGGAAGTTGAGCAATTCATCAACTTCACCAACACATTCCACCCTGACCTTAAATTTACCTGGACCATCTATGACACTTCCCTCCCCTTCCTGGACCTCTCCATTTCCATTAATGACGACTTGACACTGACATTTCTTACAAACCCACCGACTCCCACAGCTACCTGGATTATACCTCTTCCCACCCTACCTCCTGCAAAAAAATGCCACCCCGTATTCCTAATTCCCCCGCCTCCGTCGAATCTACTCCCAGGAGGACCAGTTCCACCACAGAACAGACCAGATGGCCTCCTTCTTTCGAGACTGCAATTTCCCTTCCCACGTGGTTAAAGATGCCCTCCAATGCATCTTGTCCACATCCCGCACCTCCGCCCTCAGACCTCCAACCGTAACAAGGACAGAACCCCCCGGTGCGCACCTTCCACCCTACCAACCTTCGCATAAACCAAATCATCTGCCGACATTTCCGCCACCTCCAAACGGACCCCACCACCAAGGGATATATTTCCCTCCCCACCCCTTTCCACCTTCCACAAAGACCGTTCCCTCCGTGACTACCTGGTCAGGTCCACGCCCCTCCCAACAACCCACCCTCCCGTCCTGGCACCTTCCCCTTTCACCGCAGGAATTGCAAAACCTGTGCCCACGTCTCCTCCCTCACCTCCACCCTCACCTCCATCCAAGGCCCTAAAGGAGCCTTCCACATCCATTAAAGTTTTACATGCACAACCACCAATGTCATTTATTGTATCTGTTGCTCCCGATGCAGTATCCTCTATATTGGGGAGACTGGACGCCTTCTAGCGGAGCACTTTAGGGAACATCTCTGGGACACCCGCATCAATCAACCACACCACCCGTGGCCCAACATTTCAATTCCCCCTCCCACTCAGCCGAGGACATGGAGGTCCTGTGCCTCCTTCACCGCCGCTCCCTCACCACCCGACGCCTGGAGGAAGAACGCCTCATCTTCCACCTCGTAACACTTCAACCCCAGGGCATCAATGTGGACTTCACCAATTTCCTCATTTCCCCACCTCACCCCAGTGCCAAACCTTCAGCTCAGCACTGTCCCCATGACCTGTCCTACAGGCTATCTTCTTTTCCACCTATCCACTCCACCCTCCTCTCTGACCTATCACCTTCATCCCACCCCCAT
>NC_057727.1:33142655-33173790 GCF_004010195.1 Chiloscyllium plagiosum | reverse complement strand
AGAGAGAGAGAGAGAGAGAGAGAGAGAAAGCGAGTGAGATATATATACGTATATCAAAATTACTGAAGACAAGTATAAGGGTAGCCAGGAGTTAGCAAAGAGCAGTGTTAGTGACTCAAGAAAATTAGAAAATGAAAGCTGTGGTCTGCCAAAGCCAAGTCTTCAGTCTAAACTTGTTTGCCATCAACCTATTCGGGCATCAAAGAAGATCAGATGACATCTACCTTGGAACATACCACACACAAATGATGTGATAATCATCACCAATATGTAGAAAAGCTAGAGACAGGTTTAAAATTATGACAAAATATTCTCAAATGAACGGAGCTAAAAATGTCCTGCAAGTTCATATACTTGCATGTCTCTTTATACACCAAGTGAGAGAGAGCCACATTATGTCACCAGAACAGAAGTGTAGCAGCTGACTGAATTGAAGTACCTAGGTTTGATTATTCAGAAAGACGGTTGGCCGAAGATGAATGTCACACAAGATAGTTGTGAACGGACCAGACCAGAAAAAAGGAAGACCAAGGTGGTGATAGATGGTCACAATCCAAGGCAGACGACGCCCAAATCGGGGATCTTACTGAGTTTCAGATGTTATTGAGATGGACATGATGAAGTTAAATCAGGAAGACTCAGGCTGAATGGAAATAACTTTTGAAGGATGTTATAAGTTTTGAACCCATGTGGCAGGGGAAAGTGAGCTTATTGGAGAAACAGATGAAATTGTTGACTTTTACTTCATACATTATTCTCTCATGGGACAGGAATGTCACTCTCAAGATCAGGATTTATTGTCCATGCTGAACAGTCCTTGAACTACCTTGCTAGATCAGAAACAAAAATAGAAACCATTCCTCTGTTCTGAAGAAGAGTCACTTGACCTGAAACACAAACTCAAGATTTCTCTCCACAGATGCTGCCAGACCTGCAGAGCTTTTCCAGCAATTTTAAATTTTGTTTGATATACAGCATTTGCAGATTTTTCTGTTTTTGCCTTACTATGTCAGTTCAGAGGGCAAGTAAGATTTAACCACATTGTGGTGTGGATCTGGAGTCATATGTGGACCCAAAAAGGTAAAGACAGCAGTTTTCCTTTTCCAAAAATATTTGTGAACCAGAAAAAGGTTCATTAGTCATGACACTGTCATCATTACTAAGGCTTATAATTTTTATAACACAACACATTTGCCAGAAGAGCACTAAACAGCAAAAAAATGATAATAAGAAATGTCTGGATTGTGTCAATTAATTAATGTAAAAGTACTTAGTTCAATGTATTAGTTGTCTGTGAAGTAATAATTGATTTACATAAGTGTTAGTTGTTAAATATGTGAAAGATTGGTATCTATCTGTTGGTCTTTTGAGACATTAACATCTTTTGATAATGTTCTGGTCTGTACAGAACAACAACATGGAAGCTTCTGATAGGACGGGGAAAAAAATAACTTTAATGCAACTTGCATCTCAGCTGTATCCTAAAGTTTCAAGCTCGGCAAAATTTCTGAAAAGATCATTCAAAGAGCCTATCTGCAAATATTCTTGTCAGGTAAAGAATAAAGTATCACCACAATAAAATATCACCACTACAAATCTTTATCTTTGTTCAGGACTAAATGTTAGGGATAAATGTATATCTAGCTCAGTAAATTGTGCAAGTGCAAAATGCAGGTGTTGGAAATTTGAACCAAAGAACAGAAAATGCTAGAAATTTTCAGTCTGGCAACATTGATGGAGAGGAAATGAAACAGTTCAAGTTGACCACTGTTTGTCATGAGTTCTTAGTATTTCCTCATAATCATGCAACTTATTTAATGTCTCAGCTGTTACATGGATCCACCAATGCAGTTGAAACTACAGGATTCCATGGCACAATTCAAAGATCAAGAGACTTTTTACAGTGTGCTGAGCAACATTCTTTCCTCAACTAATAGCACCAAAAGAGATCAAATTTAATGATGTTTAAAAGGCACTGCCGTCCCTGGATCAACTACCATATTTTCCTTCAAAATAACTAACTATACTTAAAATGCAATTAATTGATACAAAGCACAACCGGATAACACGATCACTTGAAAAAAAGCTTGCCAGTGAGCACCAATGATAATTCCAAGCAAAACTCACTTAACAGAACACATCAATTGATAAATTAGCAGAAAACCTGGCCAGGTGTTAGATAAATCTCATATTACCAGTACTGCTGTTAACATTAATCAAATTAGCTGAATATAATCTCCAATATAATTCCTTGAATAACAATCAAGTTTTTAGGAGGCATTAAACTTAAAATGCTCCAGTTGTTCATGATGAAGTATCTTTTGTTTGCTTTGATTTGTTTCCATAGCTGTCTCAATGGTGGAAGATTTCCTCCCACTGACAAAAAAAAATTGTCAACATGCTTCTTATTTGATGCATTTACAGCTTTGCTATGACCATTAGATGAAATCCTTCCTACAGTAAAACGCAATCTACCAAATAAACCACCATTTTAAAAAAAATGTTCAATATATTATACGAATATATTAAAAAAATATTCATTGCACAAAATAAATTAGTTTCACATGGAAGTACTTACCAATTGTGCCACTTTCTCAAGACTTCTATTTGAACACAAAGCTTTGGAGCTGTTTGGTGATCAGTGCCATTGTTTGGAAGGAAGTCAAGAAAAAATTTGTCTCTATGCTGAGGCATGTACGTCCATGTGACAATTTTTTCATAAATTAAATAATTTTAATAATCTTATAAAAAGGGCAAAATCCTCTAGACTATTATAAAGAAAAAAAACATATACTTCTAATTTTCCATACATAGAAGAAATACTGATCTAAGAATGTAGGTCCCAATTAACCCATTTTAGTGTCTGATAATGTCTTGTCCTAATTTCTTTAAGGGCCAAAAATGACTGATAACAAGACAGATGCAATTACTTTTCATTTATTAACAATAGAAATGTTCTGCACTTTTTCTAACTCACCTTAAATTATTCATCTAAACATCCAAGCAACTGATCACATCTATGTTCACAGGTATTTTTATTAGTATCACTTATTTTAAAAAAGCCTTACAAACGTAAACATCAACTTTTAATCCCAGGTATGTTTACTAGTACCACTTGTTTTAAAACATCAACTCTGACTGCAGGTAACTCAGCTAACAACCATTTTGTGACACTTGTAATCATCAACACGCAAACTGCCGAATAGTGAAATATTTAGTGATAAAAATATAGATTCTTGTTAAAAAGCAACATGGTAATTGTGAAGGGAAATCCAATTCCTTTAAAAGATTTACATTTACATTCAACTCAATGATGTATTTCTTGTGCCAAGGCTTCAGTTATTCATATTGTTAACTTTTATGTGATGATTTTATTACCTGAAGACTCAGACTAAACGCTTGTTGAAAGTACTCATCAAAAAGTGTCTCTGATATCAATACAAACAAGATTGTGGCAGCAATCTCTGAAGGAAAACCGTTCAGTCATTTAAATTTTAAGGGGAGACTTTGTGACATGGCATCTACATTCTAATTATAACTAAACTGTGTGTAGCAAGCTGAAAGCAGTAGGTACCCTTAGAGATCCATATATTGCTTGACCAATAACTTGGTACTTGTCTACAAGAATGCTTTATTACAAATGATGTAGAACTCATTACGGAAATAAAGTTTAGAAATCAAATCAAACTGAATATCACTACTTAAATTTTAATACTCAAGGCTTTTAATACTTAACCCCATATGTTTACCAAAAGTACATTTCAATACATCAGCTAAGGGAAGAAACCAAAGTATAAAGGGCACTCACCTTTTCAACAGGAAGTGGTAGAGGAGCCTGGATGACACTAAAAGACAAGAAGTATTATGTAAGACAAAACTGTAACAGCTATCTTAATTATCAAGGTCAGTATTTTTAAAAATCTGCTCTCTGCTTGTGGAAGTTATGAAATTAATGCACCTGAAAACTAGAATTTACGTAAAAAATAAATCATCATTGGGCAATTCTAATGAATGTGTAACACTGTTGTGTGTGTGTGTCAATGCTTAGCATATGAATGACTTGCTTCTGGTAAAATTGTCCTTCATAAAATGCAAATCTTCAACAATGAACTTTGTTCATCATTCCCTGCCTTTCAAACAAAGCAGAATGCAACCCATTTAATAAATTACATTTTCAGATAGTGACTTCAAACACTGAAAAACTGTATATACAGCAGTTACATTTATCACATGACTATTTCCAGAAATACTTGAAAGCTAAGCTATATTTTAGTAATTACACAATACACACATCCAAGCTGATTACAGTCCCATGAGTTATCAATATCTAAACTCAACCTAGCAATGGCATTACTCTCGACTATTTATCACAAAGGAATTGAGAAGAAGATGCAGCCTGCTGCAACATCGATAGAAGTGGTTGAGAGAATAACAAATGAAAGGAAGGACTAGAAAATTAACAGAACACTTTTCCTCATCTTCAGATGGTGCTCTTTAATTTTGTTTTTATACATCTGCAAACTTCAAAAAGAAAATTCAAAACTTCCGTTCCAGAGACATGATTTCTAAACCTTATTAAGTTTGAAAAATAATTAATGCATTTGTAGTTTCCATGGCTATTTCTGATAATAAATTGGATAGAAACCATCAGATTTTGAATGTCTTAAGCCTTTTCAATTTGTTCCTGGCATTTTCTTGAAAACTTATATTACATGAACTAAATTTTTCCACATGGCAACTTTTTCTCCCAAGTATTCATTTAGGAAACCTGCCACGTTCTAAGTGTCCAGTAAAGTTTCACCTACCTTACCGCAGTCATTGAAATTTTTGTTTTAATATCCAATACTGTTATTTCCCTTTTTTGCAATTCTTCTTGCTTTCTTGGAATCACTTTTCCACTATCTACAAGTTTCTCTTGATTTCCAATACATGCACAAGCATAAGATTTGTATTAATTCCAATTTCTTTAGTTTCTTTTTGCCTATCATTAAATTTAGTCTGGTTTGTTCCTCATTCTGATTCTAAAAGTGAAGGATTTAGATGTCCTTGTACTTGAAAAACTAAGATACAGGTCCAACAAGCATTTAGGAAGGCAAATAGCATGTTAGTTTCCACTGCAAGAGTTCTTTTTTTAATTTTGTCACGGGATGAGGGCATCACTGGCTTGGCCAACAATTATTGCCCCTCTCTAATTGCCCTTGAGTAGCTGGTGGTGAGCTATCTTTTTGAACTGCTCCAGTTAATTTGCTGTAGCTACATCCATGTTGCTATAAGGGCTCCAGGACTCTAACCCAGCAGTATTAAACGAATGGCAAAACATTTCCAAGTCATGACGATGAGTAGCTTGGAGGAGAATACTGCAGGTGATCGTGTTCCCATGTATCTGCCCATCTCCTTCTAGATGGAATGATTGTGGTTTGGAAAGTCCTGTCAAAGGAGACTTGAATTTCTGTAGTGCATCTTGTAGATGGTACACATGACTGATTAGATTAGATTAGATTAGTTACAGTGTGGAAACAAGCCCTTCGGCCCAACAAGTCCACACCGCCCCGCCGAAGCGCAACCCACCCATACCCCTACATTTACCCCTTACCTAACACTACGGGCAATTTGGCAGGGCCAATTCACCTGACCTGCACATCTTTGGACTGTGGGAGGAAACCGGAGCACCCGGAGGAAACCCACGCAGACACGGGGAGAATGTGCAAACTCCACACAGTCAGTCGCCTGAGTCGGGAATTGAACCCGGATCTCTGGCGCTGTGAGGCAGCAGTGCTAACCACTGTGCCACCGTGCCGCCCATACCATCACTGCTTTTGAGCGTGAATGGTTTGGATGTATGCTACTCTAGTGCACTGCTTTGACCGGGATGACGTCAAACTTCTCTTGTGTTGTTAAGGCACAAAAGGATATCATTCAGCTTATCATCCCTGCAACAATAATTTTACTTCGTGCCAATTTCCTGCTTTCCCCCCACATCCCTGGGAACCATTTCTAAACAAATCATCATCCATATTTCTCTTGGAATGCCTTAGGTGAACCTTCCTCAACCACATTTCCAGGCAGAGCATTCTATACCTTAACTACTCAATGTAGTTTTCTTTTCCCCCACTAATCCAGGCAAGTAGCAAATATTCTGTTACACTCCTGAATTGTGCCTTCTCAATGATGGACACGTTTTGGGGAAGGAGGGAATTTATTTATAGCAGGATTCCGAACCTCTGACCTACTCTTGTTGCCATTATATTTTTTCGGTGAGTCCAATTCAGTTTATGGCCAATGGTAACCCCCAAGGTATGGATGGTGGGGTTTCAGTGATGGTAATGCAATTGCATTTCAAGGGATGATGGTTAGTTTCTCCCTTGTTGGAGATGGTCATTACCTGGATGTTGTGTGGAATCAATGCTGTATCTCATTTGTCAGCGCAAGCCTGATTATTGTTTAGGTCTTATCACATTTGGACTGCTTCATTATCTAAGAAGCATTGTGCAACCATCAGCAAACATTTTCACTTCTGAGCTTATTCATAAGTGAAGGCCATTGATGAAGCAACCAAAAATGATTGAACTGAGGACACTAACTGGAGAAACTCCTGCAGTGTTATGTCCTGGAGCCGAGATGATCTTCAACAACTACAACCATTTTCTTTTGCATCAGGTATAACCGACACTAACAAAGACTTTAATGTCTGATTCCTATTGACTCCGGTTTTGCTGGGGGTCCTTGGTGCCACACTCAGTCAAATGTGGCATTGATGTCTTCCACTCTTCCAGTGGAAACTAACATGCCATTTGCTTTCCTAAATGCTTGTTGTACCTGCATCTTTACTAAGTTTTTCAAGTACAAGAACATCCAAATCCTTCACTTTTAGAATCGGAATGGGGAACAAACCAGACTAAATTTAACTGCAGAATACAGCTCTTAAAACAAAGTTTGAACTAAGGCTTTAATGAAATCTGGAGTTGAGTGACCCTGACAAAACCTAAACTGAGTGCCAGACATCAGGTTGGTGCTAAGCATTTGCTGCTTGATAGCACAATCGATGACACCTTCCATAATTTTACTGATGATTGAGAGTAAACAGAGGAGGTCTTAATTGGCTAGGTTGAATTTGTCTGATTTTCATATAAAGGAAATACCTGGGCGATATTCCACATTGTTGGGTGGATGCCAGTGTTTTGGCTGTACTGGAGCAGCAAAATTTATGTGCTTCCAGTTGTTTGTGATACCATGTGGAGTGAAGTGAGTTAGTGGAAGACTCACACCTATCATTGAACTCTGGAGTATGCAGAGCTGGATTATCCATTTGGCACTTCCGGTTGAAGATTACTGCGAATACTTCAATCTTATCTTTTACACTGATGTGCTGAGCTACCCTTTTATGAAGGATGAGCATTATTTGTTCAGTATCTTTTTCAGTGAGTTGTTTAATTGCCAATGATCATTCATGACTGGATGTTGTAGGACTGCAAAGCTTAGACTTGTTGATAATGGAGTAACTTACCTTTGCCTACTATTTGCTGATATTCTGTTTGTCATGCAACTAAGTCTTGTTTCTTGTAGCTTGCCACCTCATTTTAATGTATGCCTTGTGCTGCCGCACTCTTCACTAGCTTGATGGTAATGATAGAATATGGGGGAATATGCCAGGCTATGAGGTTGTGGATTGTATTGTAGTACAATTCTGCTGCAGCTGATGACCCACAGAACCTCATGATATCTTTAATTGCCAGATCTGTTCACTTTATTCCATTTAGTATAGTAACAGAACTACACATCATGCTTGGTATTAAGAGTGGTAATCCATCTGGTTCTCTTATATCCTGTAGAAAAGGAAATCTGACATCCTCATCAGGTCTAGCCTAAATGTGACTCCAGTTGAGGTGATGCCCTAGTGGCATTATTGCTAGACTATTAATTTTGAGACCCAGGTAATATTATGGGAACTGGGATAAAATCCTGCAATGGCAGAGTCTAATCATAACCATGAAACTGTTGCCGATTATCAGAAAAATTCAATTCATTCACGAATGTTTTTTAGGGAAGGATATCTTCCATCCATACCTGGTCTGGTTTATATAGGACTCCAGCGTGATTGCCTTTTAACTGTCCTCTGGACAATTAGGGAGGGATCAGCTGGTTGAGCCAGCAACAACCACATCCCGTGAATGAATCAAAAGGACCAATAACAATGTAATTGACTCTTTACTACCTTCTGCAGTGGCCTAGCAATGCCATCAAGTTCAAAGGTAATTAAGAGGAGACAATTTTTGTTAAGTAAAGGTGAGAATCTGCTTCTCATGACCATGTGTTTAAGACCATATGTAAGTTTAAGGTGAGGAGCAAGTGCTTTTGAGGAGATCTGAGAAAATCTTTTTAATGCAACATACAATAGAAATATGGAATGTGCTACCTGAGAGTATGGTGGAGGCAGATACTCTTGTAACATTTAATAATGTATAGTATAGTATAGTAAGCTATGAACCTGGAAATAAAAGGATTAGTGCAGTTTGTTGTGTGTTAGTCAGCACGGATCTGGTGGACTGAAGGGCTGTTTCTACACCATAGGACCCTGTGATTGCAGCTTACCCCCAGATCAAATCGCTTGTTTGTTGATCAATAACTATTTCACTGTCAATAATCATTTGTTCACTCGGCTCTTGTCTACTGAAGCCAGCATCAAGCAAGTCCTGCTTGGCTTGGAGCACCTGACGGAGTTGAGACCTTCACGCACAAGGTAAGCTTCCTTCTCTTGAATGTCGTCATCTTTCACCAAAGATAGCTCCTGTTCTCCCAGTCCCTCAGCATCCAGCACATCTCTTCTTTGTCTGCTGGAACCGTCCAGAGTATACCTTTGAACTTAATGGCATTGCTACACCACTGCAGAGGATTTTTAAGAGTCAACTACTTTGTTATAGGTTCTCTCTTTTAATTTAGGTGGTGTGGTCCATCTTATCTGGAATACACTACAAAGCCTCATCAAACTGGTTCAAACAACAGAACTGCATCTTCAACAGCTGTATCATATGCTCCATCATGGCCCTGTCTGAAGCACGGGCGGCTGTGTTTGTGGTTCACATTAACTGGTGGGTTCTGCAATGGTGTCATCTGATAGCTGAGGTGAGGAGACCCGGAACAAGGCTTGTGAGGCACCTAAATCCCCAAGTGCAGACTAGACAGGAGTCTACTCCAGGAAGTAGTTGCCAGGGTGCCGGGCACACACCTGTAAAATAAACTCTGCTGTAATGGGATTTGGCCCCCTCAGTGCAATGTGTGCACAGTTTGATTGCATTCTGTACTTGTTGGAAGCCAGCTCTGTGGCCAAATCCAGTGGTGCTGCCGAGGCTGTATCACTGACCTAGTCATGGAAAAACAAAAATGAACCAATGTGATCTTGCACGTAAGGTAGCGGTTCACCATCTTGATACAGTTGTGGGTAGATGACTGAGAAGATCTCTCAGAGTCTGCCAGCATTTCCGAGAAGGAGCCTGTTCAACACAGCTGTCACCTTCAGAGCTACCAGAGAGGATGGCTACAACATACAGAACCTGCTGTGACAATGTGCCTTGCTCATCCTAAGAAAACAGCTTCAATGATGCACACCACTAGCCAAGTCGTGGTACACACAGTAGCATCGCAGGAGTGCTCTCCAGGTCGTTCTGCTATAACACAACAGTTGTTTTCCTTCGCGACCTCATGCTTTGGAAAATCACACTATGGAAAACTACACTAAGGAAAACCACCATAGAAAACTGTGCTGTAGAAGATCGCTCATAGAAAATCACTATATCCATTCAGTAGAAAGTTTGTATTATGCAAATAACATCCACAATTCTTCAATCATCTTATTGCTAATTTGCACGATGAAACACATGTAATAGCAGAATGTCCTGCTTGCAACTTGCAAGGATCAATGAATTGGTGGACATAGTTTGTGACCAGCATTTGCATCCCACACTTGAATCCGCATACATTTCACATGCAGGATGATATGACTGCAAATGATACGAAGCTGCAATTTGCAAATTATTATTCATAAAACTGCTCTTTCAATGGCCACCTGTCAAGTAGAAGTAAAGCCCGTGCATTAGTCCATCAAAATTACATAGACTCCATGAAACCATATTAAGACCATGAGAAGGCACAACAACGCCTCTTTGTCCTCAGGTGGCTCAGAAATTTGGAATGTCCATTTGGACCCTCACCAACCTCTACATATGCACAATTGAAAGCATACTTTCCAGGTGCATACAAGCCTGGTAGGGCAACTGCTCTGTCCAGGACTGTAAGAAACTACAGAAGATTGTGTGCACAATCCAGACCATCACAAAAACCAAGCTTCCATCCATGGACTCCATTTACACATCTTGTTGCCGTGGAAAGGCTGTCAACATCATCAAAGACCCATCCCACCCTAGTAATGTAGTCCTACAACCTTTTGCGTCCGGCAGAAGATACAGAAGCTTGAACACACGCATCAGCAGGTTCAAGAACAGCTTCTTCCTTGGCATTATTAGACGGATGAATGGACTGTCTAAATTCAAATAATGTTGATCGTTAATGTTGATCTTGCCTTGCGCATGTCTTGTGGGGTGTAACCTGCATACCTTACTCTGTTTTTTCCACCTTATGATCTGTATGTCCTTGTTTAAAATTATCTGTCTGTACTGCGCTCAAACAAAGCTGAAGTACACATGACAGTAAATCAAACCAAATTAAATTGTGGGCGGCACGGTGGCACAGTGGTTAGCACTGCTGCCTCAGCGCCTGAGACCCGGGTTCATTTCTGTGGAGTTTGCACGTTCTCCTCATGTCTGCGTGGGTTTCCTCCGGGTGCTCCGGTTTCCTCCCACAGTCCAAAGATGTGCAGGTCAGGTGAATTAGCCATGCTAAATTGCCCGTAGTGTTAGGTAAGGGGTAAATGTAGGGGTATGGGTGGGTTGCGCTTCGGCGGGTCGGTGTGGACTTGTTGGGCCGAAGGGCCTGTTTCCACGCTGTAATCTAATCCAAATCAAAACTACAAGACCATAACCCTGAGACCTTAAGATATAAGAACAGGAGTAGGCTATTCAGCACCTCGAACCTCCTCAGCCATTCAACAGGATCACGACTGATCCAATATTCCTCACATCCACTTTGCTGCCCTTTCTTTGGAATCCTTGATTTCCCTTCTGATCGAAAATCTATCACAGCCTTTACGCAATCCTCCAAGAAAACATTTCTCTTCACATTAATCTTAAAATGGCCCCTCTATTCTCAGACCATGCCCTCTGGTCCTTGGCTCTCCCAAATGAGGAGAAATTCCTCTCAGCATTCACCCTATCAAGCTCCTTAAGAATCCTATATGTTTCAATGAGATCATCTCTCATTCTTCGAAATTCTAATGAGTACAGCCCTAACCTGTTCAACATTAGCATCTAAAACAATCATACTAAGGATGTGCCCAGTGAAATAATATCTTTCCTTAAATAAGGAGAGCAAAACTGTTCATAGTATTCCAGATGTGGTCTCACCAGCACCTTGCACAGTTACAGTCAGACTTCCCTATTTTTCTACTCCAATCCTCTTGAAATAAGAGCCGACATTCCATTAGTGTTCCGGCTTACCTGCAGCACCGACATGTGCTTTGTGCACAGGTATGCTACTTCGTGTTGCAGTTTTTCCTCTATTTAAATAACACCCTGTTCATTTTGTTCTTCCTTCCAAAGTTAACTACAGGTAGTTCGCATTTCCCATGTTGTACGGTATTTGACAACTTATTAGAGATTCATAGAATCCCTATGGTGTGGAAGCAGGTCATTCAGTCAATCAAATCCGTATCAAACAACATCCCACTTGGACCAACCTCCCCCCTCCCCATCTGTATAATCCTGCACTCCCCATGGCTAATCCACCTAACTGACAGATTCCTGGGTACTATGGGCAATTTAGCATGGCCAATTCACCTAACCTGCACATCCTTAGACTGTGGGAAGAAATGGAGCACCCAAGGAAATCCATGCAGACACAGACAGAAAATGTAAAATCCACACAGATAGTTCCTTAAGTGCAGAATTGAATCCAGGACCCTGGCATTGTGAGTCACCTCAAATTGACTGCAACATTTTTCCAACATAGGTATTAGGCTAACCAGCTTCACTCACTATGGACATTGCTTTACGCATTTTCCAGTTGAAGGTTGTTTCTAACAATCGGAACAGGACAGCAACGAACTCTGCTTGCAGTTGACACCACGGCACTAGGCTTGACCTGATTATCAGTTTCGCACTCATGTCTCAATTTACCTTACTTGGCACCATTTTGTATGCCACTCGCCCCATGGAGGCCTCAGTGGTGTTTGCTGCATGTCACACCCCTTCCTATATTCTTCCACATCGTCCCATGTTCTACTGCCTCCATACATTTGTTTTGCCCTGTCACAGCTCTTGTTCCCTTTTCAAACTAAAACTCCTCTAGCACTCCCCCTCATTGAATGCCCCTATCCCCAATAGCTACAGAACACCCCTTTCCACCCAACCTCCATTCCCATCTCCACCAATTCAGCAAAGAATTGTTCTGCACCACCTGAATAACTTCAACAGACAGGTTATTACTGTGGACCCCTGAGCACTCTTTTTGCAGCTCCCCAACTGATGCTACATTACTTCCTTAACTGCACGCAATGGCAGAATCCTTGGATCCTGACTGAGAGTCCCAAGTGGATGATTGACCAAAGCCCAATGCCTGGATTACGTGGGGACTCTGTCTATGACCGATTGTACTGGCAGCCCCTCGTAACAACTCTCCTTGGCTCGACCGAGAACTACTTCCCAATGATTTTGAGACACAGTCAATAATCTTTTTAATTCAGCCTCAAGTATATTCAACGTCCTAGCCTCCACTCCTCTGTACCGAAGCAAATCTCAAAGATTAATAACTCAGAGCATAAAATTCTGACATATCTGTTTCAGGAGACACCGTATTTTAAACAGCGCCCCTTACTTTTAGTCATCCCTCTGTAAGGGGGAAACATCCTCTCAGCATCGAGCCCACCACATCCCCTCATTAGGTTCAGTCTTTCATCTTAGGAATTCTCAAAGTCTGGTTTCATTTGGTCAGGAGCATGAAAAGAATTTCCATATTAATTAAGTGAGATTTGCAATTAATGAGGGCTATAATGAACAATTACCCTATAATATTTATTTTGCCACAGCCAAACAAGAATCTTGTGTGGAGCTTTGTTGAAACATTTAGATTGTTGCTCTTATTGCAATTCTCACAAGTTTTCTCTCCGTAGCTCTTGTTGTTTTGGGCCCAGTGAGATTCTGCCCTTTAACTCAGAAGCATGAATGCCACAAACTGATCCACAGCTAAAATAAATTTCAGGTCATGTCATAGTAGCATAAAATAACATTGTGTTAGATGGGGTAGGTGTGAAGATACTGTTTCCCTTGTTTCCCCGGTTTCTAGTTTCCCTAGTTCCGAAATCTAGGTAATAATTTTAGAAGAAGTAGTGGATCATCTGTAATTGAAATCTGGAAAAATTCATTCACTCTGAGAGCTGAGTGTCTTTGGAATTCTCAATCTTAGAGATCTGTGGATGCTCAATCATCAAATCCCTACTGCAAGCATTCTACTGAGTATTTTTAAACAACTGATAATCTTCAGAACCAACTCCATCTTTTTTGATTGAACTATTGTAAAGTTAGCTCTCAAAATAAATAACAGTTGATAAAGTGTGAAGCTGGAAAAAGCACAGCAGGTCAAGCAGTATCAAAGTAATAGGGGAGTTAGCGTTCAGGTCGGGACCTTTCATCAGCCCTAATGAAACGTCCCGACCTGAAACGTCGATTGTTCTACTACTTTAATGCTGCATGACCCGTTGTGCTTTCTCCAGCCCCACATTTTATCGACTTGAACTTTCCAGTAACTGCAGTCCTCACTATCTGCAAGTTGCTCAAAACAAATTAGTCAATTATATACTTTTTAAATATTCATTCAGGGTATGTGGGCTTCACTAGCTGGACCAGCATTCATTGCCCATCTCTAATCGCCCTTGAGATGGAGATGGCATGCCGCCTCTTGACTCACTGTAGTCCATTTGGTGTAGTAACACCAACTGTGCTGCTCATGAGGGAGTGTCAGGGTTTTGACCCACCATTGGTGAAATAAAATTGTATATTGTACAGCACGGAAACAGACCCTTTGGTCCAACTCTTCCATGCCGACCAGATATCACAGAAAAGTATAGCACAGAACAGGCCCTTTGGCCCATGATGTTGTGCCGAGTAGCCCAACCCAATCTAGTCCCATCTGCCAGCACCCGGCCCATATCCCTCCAAATCCCTTCATATACCCATCCAGATGCCTTTTAAATGTTGCCATTGTACCAGCCTCCACCACTTCCTCTGGCAGCTCATTCCATACACGTACCATCCTCTGAAAAGGTTGCCACTGAGGTCTCTTATATCTTTCCCCTCTCACCCTAAACCTATGCCCTCTAGTTCTGGACTGCCCGACCCCAGGGAAAAGTCCTTGTCTAGTTGTCCTATCCATGCCCCTCATGATTTGGAGATGCCGATGGTGGACTGGGGTATACAAAGTTAAAAATCACAACACTAGGTTATAGTCCAACATATATAGTATCACTATTTGATATTTGGCAATATACCATGTTCAATCATGGTCGTCATCTGTTAAATCTCTGCTTCATAAATGCTTGCATTACACCTGAAAGGCTATAATTGAAAGATTCTATAAAGGTTTATCAATACTCAAAGAAATATTTTCAAACTGATTGCAAAAATTCAGAAATGTAAAACATAAACTATGCTATTACAGTTTGTGCAGCTGGATGAACCAGGACAAACATAAATTTTGGAGCCAAACTTTTAAACTAAACCAATAAATGCATCCAAATCCCAGGGAGACAATAAAATTAGTGGTGTATTTCCTTCATAAACAATAACTTGCTCTGCAGCAAATGGCTCCCTCTTGTTGCAGGAGCAGTTAATTACAGTAAAACAAAACCATCTTTAAGCATGAAAAAACAGGCATAGTTGAAAGTTTCCTAAACCAGTCCAAAAACAAATACTTCAAATTATAGACATAAATGTCAGCACAGTTGGTGTTACTACAACTGTGGTTCAAGAGGCAGCTAACCATCTCCGTTTCAAGGGCAGTTAGGGATGGGCAATAAATATTGGTCTGACCCATCTCCCACACTTCTGCTCTCAATGCCTCTCTTCCCTCCTGCAACAGGGATTCGATTCCCCTTGTCCTGACCTACCATCCCACCAGCATCCACATCCAGAAGATCAGCCACCATTTCCACCACCTCCAGTAAAAGGCCACCACCAGACATATTTTCCTCCCTTCCTTTGTCCAACTTCCACAAGGGCAGTTTCCTGATCCATTCTTCCTTTACGCCCAACACCCTTCCATAGCCACATGGCAACCTCCCCAACAACCGCCGAAGGTGTGGTGATGCTGTTCCTTTAGCAAGGTTATGTTGACCTTGGATTTTTTTTAGGTCAAAAAAAACGCAGGTTCCGAAATGTCTAGGCTTGGATAGGTTTTAGGACCAGTTTGATTATAGTTAACAGATAGCGTCAGACAAATGGCTTTCAAATTTTAAAAAACTTGCATTTAAAAAATGAAAGGGGATTGACCAGTTCTTCCAGCTCAGTTTTTCCCTCGTTTGATTTGGTTGGCAGTTGGGCTATTCCCTGAAAGCAGTCAGTCAGTAGGATTGTGAAACTGGTTCACCCAAGAGAAGCAGGTCCATGCTGACCCTCCCTCTCACTCTTGGACATGTCTCCTGTAAAACCCTGTGTTTGCTTTTACCTTTTTTTAAATCAAGAGGTGTTTATGGGGATTGTTGCAAGCATTTGGAACAGCATCATGAAGCTGGGATGATTTGTTGAGTTTTCAGATAGATTAAGTTATTTTATAGGCAAAAGAGAGGACTGCAGGTGCTGGAAACCAGAGTTTAGATCAGAGTGGTGCTGGAAAAGCACAGCAGGTCAGGCAGCATCCGAGGAGCAGGAAAATTGACGTTTCGGGCAAAAGCCCTTCATCAGGAATAGAGGCAGGAAGCCTCCAAGGTGGAGGGACCTAGCTGCATGTTACTCCCTCTGAGTAAAAAACTTACCTTGCACATCTCCTTTAAACCTTCCTCCTCTCACTTACACCTATACCCCTTTATATTTGACATTGCCACCCTGGGAAAGAGATTCCAACTATCCACCCTACCAATGCCACTCATTATTTTATGTAATTTTATCACCCTTTCCCTAGTTACCCTCTTGTTCCTAATTTAAGTACAAAATGCCTTGGGATACTCCTTAATCCTACATGCCAAGGACATTGCTTGGCCCCATTTAGTCCTGTTAATTCTTGCTTCCTTTATATTCCTGGAAGGCCTTGCCAGATTTCAGTTTCCTAAACCTTACATACAATTACTTTTTTCTTTTTTAATAAACTTTTAATCCATCCAGGGTTCCAGACCCTTGCCATTTTTACCTTTCATCCTCACAGGAATGTTTTGGTCCTGAAACTCTGATCAACTGGCCTTTAAAAGACTCCCACTTCTGCAGTTCCTGACCACTGCGTGGGGGGGGGGTGTGGACCTGACCAGGTAGTCACGGGGAGAATGGTCTTTGCGGAAAGTGGAAAGGGGTGGGGAGGGAAATATATCCCTGGTGGTGGGCCTGTTTGGAGGTGGCAGAAGTGTCGGCGGATGATGCGGTTTATGCGACGATTGGTAGGGTGGAAAGTGAGGACCGGGGGGTTCTGTCCTTGTTATGGTTGGAGGGGTGGGGTTGTGGATGAGATGTGTTGGAGGGCATCTTCAACCATGTGGGAAGGAAAATTGCGATCTCTAAAGAAGGAGGCCATCTGGTGTGTTCTGTGGCGGAACTGGTCCTGCTGGGAGCAGATACGGCAGAGATGAAGGAATTGGGAATATGGGATGGCATTTTTGCAGGAGGTAGGGTGGGAAGAGGTGTAGTCCAGGTAGCTGTGGGAGTCGGTGGGTTTGTAAAAAATGTCAGTGTCAAATCGGTCGTCATTAATGGAGATGGAGAGATCTAGGAAGTGGAGGGAGGTGTCAGAGATGGTACAGGTGAATTTAAAGTCGGGGTGGAATGTGTTGGTGAAGTTGATGAACTGCTCAACCTCTTCGTGGGAGGATGAGGTGGCGCCGATGCAGTCATCAATGTAGTGGAGGAAGAGGTGGGGAGTGGTGCTGGTGTAACTACAGAAGATGGACTGTTCTACGTAGCCGACAAAGAGACAAGCATAGCTGGGGCCCATACGTGTGCCCATGGCTACCCCTTTGGTCAGGAGGAAGTGGGACATTTCAACTCCCCCTCCCACTCTGCTGAGGACATGCAGGTCCTGGGCCTCCTCCATCATCGCTCCCTCACCACCTGATACCTGGAGGAAGAACGCCTCATCTTCCGCCTTGGAACATTTCAACCTCCGGGCATCAATGTAGACTTCACCAGTTTCCTCATTTCCTCTCCCCTCACCTTACCCCAGTTCCAACCTTCCAGCTCAGCACCATCCTCATGACGTTTCCAACCTGCCAATCTCCCTTCCCACCTATTCGCTCCACCCTCCCCCTGACCTATCACCTCCATCCCCATCCCCATTTACCTACTGTACCAAGTTAAAAATCACACAACACCAGGTTATAGTCCAACAGGTTTAATTGGAAGCACACTAGCTTTTGGAGCGACGCTCCTTCATCAGGTGATTGGGGAGGGCTCGATCGTAACACAGAATTTATAGCAAAAATCTGCAGTGTGATGTAACTGAAATTATACATTGAAGAATTGATTGTCTGTTAAGCCTTTCATCTGTTAGAATACAGTGATAGTTTCACTTCTTTCATGTGTAAGTCACAAAACCCTTTTTTTTTAAAGTTGCACTCTTGGGTTAGCTGTTAACAATGGTGATAGCTAGACAATATGTTGAAGGTGTTAGCCCCTTGTGTTCTCTGTGTATGACCCAATCGAGCCCTCCACAATCACCTGATGAAGGAGCGTCGCTCCGAAAGCTAGTGTGCTTCCAATTAAACCTGTTGGACTATAACCTGGTGTTGTGTGATTTTTAACTTTGTACACCCCAGTTCAACACCGGCATCTCCAAATCATGACCTACTGTACACTTTGCTACCTTCCCCCACCCTCCACCTCCATCCCCACCCCCCTTCACCCATTGTACTCTTTGCTACTTTCTCTCTAGCACCAACCTCCTCACCCACCCCTCCCCCACTTATCTCTCCACCCTGGAGACTTCCTGCCTCTATTCCTGATGAAGGGCTTTTGCCCCAAACATCGATTTTCCTGCTCCTCGGATGCTGCCTGACCTGCTGTACTTTTCCAGCACTACTCTGATCTAAGTAATTTTGTATTCTGTCTCTTTTGTTTATGCTCCATTCGGTAATCTTGTAAATAAATTCTGTTTGATTTAAAACTAAGTGGTTTGACCAGCTGCATCACTCCTGCTTAAAATGCCTAGATAAGTTAGGGTCTGGGCTACTTTCTTGCAAGGTTTTGAGGGGATCTAGCCTGGTCCATAACAAAGCTGTAACACCTGCCCATTTACCTCTTCCCTCCTCAGTATCCAATGGCCCAGACATACCTTCCAAGCGAAACAGCAGTTTACCTGCACTTCTCACAATCTAATCTACCGCATTTGCCATTCACAATGTGGTCTCCTCTACACTGGGTAAACAAATCACAGACTGGATGACCATTTCGCAGAACATGTACGTTCTGCCTGCAAAAAGGACCCGGACCTTCCAATTGCCTGCTACTTTAACACACCATTGTGTTCCCCGGCCAACATCTGTCTTGGGTTTGCTGCTCTGCACCGGAAAAGCTCAGTGCAGTCAGGCTGGAAGAATAACATCTCATTTTCCACTTGGGTCCCCCTGCAGCCTTCCAGACTCAATATCAATTTCCATATTTTTTAGGCCTGACTGTCTCATATCCTAGACCCCTCCCACACACCTCAGGCCTTGTTAGCACATATTCTGCCATTACACACTACGTATTGTTAGCCACTAACAGTCTCCATTAACAGCTAATCACCAGATCGTTATCGACTCCTTTGTCTGCCCAGCTGGTCTTCTCTCTTTGGGGTCTATACCTATCTATCGTTTACCACCCCCCACCCTATCTTCTGCATATAAACCGACATTTTCCTGGCTACCATCAGTTCTGAGGGTCATCAGATTGGAAGTGTTAACTTTGATTTTCCAAAAACTTCTGTTTTTATTTCTGATTTACAGCATCTGCAGTTCTTTCAGTTTTTATGTTAGCTCATTACATAGTTTTACAGCTGATGCATTGTGCTCACATGCTGCATTGCATTGTTGAATGCACTGTTGAATGCACAAGCAAGCAAAACCGCGATTGGTTATATGGAAGTTGAATCACAATGAAAAGATAAGGTACTGTTCCTTAAACTTATGTTGAATTTTATTAGAATATTATAGCAGGCCATGGATAATCAAGATTATCATGGGAGCAAGAAGAGAATTAAAATGACAAGCAATAGGAAGCTCAGGGTCATGGAAGCAAATTGTATTAGTGTTCTGTAAAGCAGGCACCAGTCTGTTTGCCCTCTCCAGTGCAGACTAGATGCAACTGTGAAGAGAAATACACCATACTAAATTGAAAGAAAATGGCCATTTCATCTGGAAGAAGTGTTTGAAGCCTTGGACAATGAGAAAAGGAGGTGAAAGGGCAGGTGTTAAAGCTCCTATGCTTCCATGAAAAGATACCTTGGAAACGGGAGGGGACGCTAGGCGTGACTGAAAAATGGACTACCGTGTTGTGGAGGGAGTAGTTCCTATGGAATTCTCAAAGAGAGAGAAAAGGAAAATGTGGTTGGTGGTTGCATCATGTTGGAGCTGATCGATTTGAATACAGAAAATGGTAGGTGGAAGGTGAAGGGCAGGGGAACCTGATCATTGTTTCTAGGATAGAAAGGCAGGGGTGAGAGCAGTGATGTGTGAAATTAGATAACATACAGTGTGGAAACAGGCCCTTCGGCCCAACAAGTCCTCACTGACTCTGCGACGAGCAATCCACCCAAACCCATTCCCCTACATTTACCCCATCACCTAACACTATGGGCAATTTTGCAAAAAATGATTGGAGATATAGGAGAGATGGATAAATATCTATCCATTGGCTTAAATCATAAGAATTAGATTCAAATTAAATTCCATGTGCAGGTTCTCTGGTGATCATCTGACCACTAACTTTGTCCATTCAATCGTTAAAGAATTCCTCTTCTGTCATTATTAGAAATCACTGGAAACATGACTTAAAATGTCAGAAGAAGATTATACTTGATGGTACGAATTAATTCACTTTCAAAATATACTCATAATAATTATCTTTCTTTACAGGCTTGTAGGTTTGAACGTACGTGAGGCAGTGATTATTTTTACTTTTCCTCTTTAGTAGAATGGACATTATCTCTGGAAATTGGAGTTGTAACATGGAGAACACTATTTAAATACAAAACTTTCCCCAAGAAACATCAAATTATACATTGAGTAACAACGTATGTTTTGTTGCTCAATTAAAAAGCAAATTTAGAATTAAAATTTGAGGCAACCTATTTTGCTTTAACTACTGGAGTAACATTGGGCAAAACAAACACTGCTTTGAGAAAAACACAAAGCAAAAATATTGCATTTTGAAAGATGAAATGTTTTGAAAAACAAGTGCTGAAACATTTAAGAGCAATAGAGGATCAAGTTGTTTAAAATGATATACAGCCAACAGAATTAAAATACACAAAGCTTATACACTTGCAGTGTTTGAAAAATGGCTTAACACAAACAATACAAAACATACCCCCCCTCACCCTTAGCTTGTTGGGTATACTTACTCAGATCTCCGCCGGCCTTCCATACCATCAGGCATAAAGAGCTTAACTGTCGATACTATGCATCCATGAGTAACTGAAAACAAACATTTAAAAATCAGTACAATAATATAGAACAGAATACCAAAATTGTATGAAATGAAATGTAATCATACAGGAATTCTTTGATATTGCAAATTAAAATTGGCAGTTGAAGTGTCTTTGTCGAATGGATACTTGCTATCAACACAAAGTTGAAATTAGGTAACACTTATTTCCTCTTTACCGTATTGCATTAGCTACAGAGAATTGTCATTTTTCTTCCTTCCTGTCACTGAACATTGCAGTTACTTTTAGAATGGGGAGGAAAAAGTAAAAGGATGATAATAAAAATTCTGAAGAACTTTATAGAAATAAAAGAATCTTTTACTGAGTGCAGGGGTCAGGAGGGTTTACAAATTAGTCCAGGAGATGTAAATCTTGGTTATTAAAAAATGTTTTAACAAGAACTTGAATTCTACCTATGATACTAAATGACTTTATGATTTCCTGAACAGAAAGAGGCAGAGGGCCTTCAAATTGAAGGGAATATGCAGAACAGATAGCCAGGATTGTGGATCTAAGGTTATTTCTTGGTCATAAGACTTAAGGAGATCATAAACATTCAGTGGGATGGCTGGGAAACAAGTCAAGCATTACACAGCAACTTCAAGAGAATGCTTAAGATTTTAAATTTAAAGTCATCAAGAGAATGGAAATAATGTAGACCAGTAAGGAAAGAGGTGAACTTTTCATGATAAAATAGTGCCATATGGAGAAGTAATAGGGAAAGGAGGATGAGAGTTCTCAAGTTGACTATTCATGTACACTGTAGCAATAGCAAAAGTATAGGTGGGAGCAGAGGTGAAATATTAGTGCAGATTGATGCTAAGTGTTCCAGTAATTGCTAGAAATACGGTTTAAAACTCAGCTTGCATAGAATCTGATGCCAAAAGTTTACATCACCTGGTTCAGTCTGAGCCTTGGGCAATAGCTGGGAATGAAAATGGAATGAATGGTAAGGGAGCCAGAGCTGCTCACATAACAATCCCATCCTCTCCTTTTATGCCAGAACATCTCTGGTTTTAATGTTATCACCATTATGCTGTGCCTTTAGCTGCCATGCCTCCAAGGTATGGAACACCCTTTATAAACTTCTTGCCTCTCCAACTCTCTTTCAAGATACTCCTAAGAATCTAACCCTTTGACCAAACTTTTTGACATCTGCCCTAACATGTCACTATGAGGATAAGTGTCAGGTTTTTCTTCTTAACAATCCTGTGAAGCACCTTGTGAAACTATATTAGCAGTGCTATATAAATAAAATATGCTGTTGTTTTAATGGTGGAGGCAGAACACAAATATCATCGGTCTTAATGTTCAATGGAGGATATTTGATTTACTGATCAATTAGGCAGTCAAGACCATGACAGCAATAACTAGTAACTACACACTGAGTTTCAATCTATATTCATATTGATCTGGAGATCATTTTATATCAATTCCAATCCACAATGAGGATGGCTGTGATCTCAAAAGTATCATCTTCCTCTCATCCCTTTTTTCCTGCAACTTACCGTGGTGAGTCAATAGTCTATGATGCTAGGGTTGACAGTATGCTGCTGGAAAAGCACAGGTCAGGCAGCATCCGAGGAGCAGGAGAATCTGCATTTCAGGCATAAGCCCTTCATCAGGAATGAGGCTTGTGGGTCGGTGGGCTGAGAGATAAATAGGGTGGGGCTGGGGGAAAAGGTAGCTCAGAATGCAATAGGTAGATGAAGGTGGGGAAAAGGTGACAGGTTAGAGAGGAGGATGGATGAGATAAATGGGAAAGACGATGGACAGGTCAAGAGGACTGTGCCAAGTTGGAGGCTTAGGACTGGGATAAGTGGGAGGCAGGGGAAATGAGGAAACTGGTGAAATGAGGAAACTGGTCCCATGGTGGAAGATGAAACATTTTTCCTCCAGGCATCTGATGGTTAGGGTTTGCTGTTGGAGGAGGCACAGGACCTGCATGTCCTTGGTGGAGTGGTAGAGGGAGTAGAAGTGATCAGCCATGGGGCGGTGGGGTTGGTTGGTGCGGGTATTCCAGCGATGTTCTCTGAAATGATCCGCAAGTTGGCATTCTGTCTCCCCGATGCAGAGGAGACCACATTGGGTGTCAGGGATATAGTTGATGATACTTCAGAGGGTACAAGTAAATTTCTGTCGGATGTGGAAGGATCCTTTGGGGCCTTAGACGGAGGTGGGGGGGGGGGGGGTGGGGGGCGGGCGGGGGAGAGAAAGAGGTGTGGGCATAGGTTTTGCACTTCTTGCAGTGGCACGGGAAGGTGGGCAGTGGGGTGAAGGCTGGTGTGGGTGTGTGGATCTGACAAGGGAGTCAGAGAGGTAATGGTTTCTCTGAAACGCTGACAGGGGTGGGAAAGGAAATATATCCCTCCACCCCCACCATCCCTCACCCCACTCCCTGCACCTTCCCTGTCACCATAAGAAGTGCAAAACCTGTGCCCACAACTTCCCCCTCAACTCTGTCCGAAGCCCCAAAGGATCCTTCCAAATCAAACAGAAATTTAACTGTACCTCCAGAAGTGTCATTTACTTTATCTGTTGCACCCAATGTGGTCTCCTCTACATCAGGGAGACAGGATACCAACTTGCGGATCGTCTCAGAGAACATCTCTGGGACATCCGCACCAACCAATCCCATCACCCCGTGGTTGATCACTTCAATTCCTTCTCCCAAGGATATTTGCAGGGCCTGGGCCTCCTCCATTGACCACTCCTAACCACCTGACACCTGGAGGAAGAACGCCTCATCTTCCACCTTGGGACACTGCCACCACAAGGGATTAATGTGGATTTCACCAGTTTCCTCCTTTCCCCTTCCCCCAGTTTAGCCCAATCTCAAGTCTCCAACTCGGCACTGCCCTCTTGACCTGTCCAACATCTTACTAATTTATCCACTCTACCCTCCTCGCCAACCTATAATGTACCTATTGCATTCTCAGCTACCTTCCTCCCAGCCCTACCCCCCCACCAGCCCCCTCCCATTTAGCTCTCAGTCCTCTGGTCCACAAGCCTCATTCCTGATGAAGGGATTATGCCCAAAACATCGATTCTCCTGCTTCTCGAATGCTGCCTGACTCGCTGCGCTTTTCCAGCAACACACTCACGACTCTAATCTCCAGCATCTGCAATCCTCACTTTCTCCTATTATGCTAGGGTTCACAACCTTGCATCCACAGCTCTCTCAGGGTCGGGAAAAGGTTCAGAGAGCATGCAAATTGCTTTGTCTAATCAGTAATCTTCCTGTGTAGTGAGACAATTGGAATTGTCTCAGATACAAAGACTTTGGATCAGCAGGATTTTCTATTGGTGGATTCCATTTGCAGCATAAGTCAGCTAGTATCTCTACATATTATTGGCATTATCTACAGATTTCGCTTAGCAAGCTTATTTTGAACTGGTTTCTACTTTCGGAGGTATAACCTACTTACTTCTTTAAGGTAATAAATGAAATAGAGTTAGAACATCTTGAAATCCAAATCAAGGGGTTGTCAGTCAAGCAGTGTTGCAAAGGGCGAGGAAGAGATCCTGGAATTTGAGTTCAGTCTGATCATGTGTGTATTGGTCATCCAATTCAATTCCAAAGGTCAAAGAACTCTTTGGTAGGAAGCCCAAGTTTTAAAAAATAGAAGTTCATTATGGGGCTGTCAAAATTAAGGAAATATGAAGATATGAACTGAATTTTGGTATTTTTTAAATCACACAAGCAAAGATATACTTCAACTATAGTGTATTATTCTTGCACAAATAATACCAAAATAATCTTTGAAATCCTCCAGGCTAAAGTGGTTTGATTTATCAAGTATGCATGCCGGTGCCATTTAAACAAAAAAGGAAATTTTTCGAAAGCAGAAAGTCAGGAAACGAGGAAAAAAAACATTCAAATGACTAACAAGCATCAGACTAATTTGACGTCAGAAGATAATTTTGCAGTGAGCTGTAACACCTCTAACTGATAGTAACTTTGAATCCATAGGCATTTACAATGTTGCATTTGCTTGCCTGTGTTTGGGATGTGTGAAAGAGGAAATAAAAGACATTCCACTTTGAAAAATACTGATGATAACACAATGTCAGGCAACATTTTTGAAGTGCTGAACAATTAGAAATGAGTGGACAAATTGCATTGCAATTTGCAAGGATTAGCATGCAGTCGTGACTCAAATGCATTCTGGTATGGTGCAAAGAAAAGCCACACCTTATGTTATTTGCACACATTGTTTTTTAACCCAGAAGTAATGGTTGAGAAATATATTGAACCAGGGTCTTTGCAATGCTCTGAAAAGTGTTAATGATCTAATCAAACTGTTCAGAATTGTCGTCTTGAACCTCTGGAGCACTTGGGATTTGAACTGAGGCCTCCTGGTCCAGAGATAGGGATATTACTACTGCACACCAAGAGCCCCATTTAATCCTAATTTTAGTAAATGTTCAGCAATGAACACCAACTGTTTTTCTATACTTTGTAAAGTGGGTGCAGAGTGCAATTCCATGCCCAAGTTAAGAGGTCGATCCAGATGCAGAATGCTTGTTACATATTTTCTCTTGGGGGAAGAGATACTTCTTTTGCTAATAAAATGAAACAGAATTAGTCAAAAAAACAAAGAATGGTGTGTAATATGCCTTAACTGGCATATGTATATTCTCTGAAATAAACATACCAAATAAATCTGTGCAAGGTGGGGCAACTTTTGTTTTGTCCTTTGTATGAAAGGAATGATGCATTCAAAAGTAAACCATAAGTTTGCAAAGTTCTTGCTTTGTCTGGGAGAGTGAATACACACATGCTGTGTTCCCCCACTATTTTATTCAAAGAAATAAATATTTGGTTGGATATAATCACAGCAGGTAGTTCATCTTTTCTGGTCACTGCAACAAATGGAAAATGTTTTTTTCCCCCCAGAAGTGGGGAAGGAAAAATGCTCTGAACCACCTCTGAGCTGCAAAACATTTTGGGGATATTACTAAAAGTAAATTGTTACATTCTAACCCATCAAAACCTTTAAAAGGCAACTGACAATTCGTTGGACTGTTCCCTGAAAACTGAGACCAGTAAAATGCTACAGGTGACTTTCTGATAGAAATCTGCCAGTGAGTTTAGCATTGCTACTTCTGCAGCAACAAGCTTCACATTAAGGAAGTAATACAAAACAGAAATATGTTCTTAAAATTTATTGTAACTTCGTACAGAAAAGCAACATGCTACAGAGGTCCACAGAAGCAAAAAAACCCAAAGCCTTATTGTTCATAACCTAATAAAAGTGACTGAGAGAGAAAGAATGTGACATAGTGAGAAATACAGAGAGAGTAAGAAGGTTTGTGCAAGCGAATGCGTGCTCTTGCAAGAATTAGCCTGTCTGGGAAGCAGAAGGCAATTGGGGGAGCCCAGAGAGAGAGCACAAAGGAATGCAATGGAACACGTGTAGTGAAAGATAGCCTGGGAGAATGAGAACAGTGTGCGAGACAAATGAAGAGAGAAAGGGAGAGGGAGGGTGTCAGAGTGATTGAGTGAAACAGTAAGAATGAGAGAGTTAGAGGAATGGAGCAAATATGAGACACAGGGATGGAGGGAGACTGAGTGAGTTAGAGAAGGTGTGTGAGTGAATGTCTGTGTGTGGATAAGATAGGGTGAGACAGTGAGAGTGAGCATTTTGAATGGGGATGAGAGCAAGTGAATGTCTGCACGGCAGAGCCAGGGAAGAATGCATGCCTGTGTACAGGAGGGGGAATGAGTGTGTGTGTGTGGGAATGTGAGCAAGTGATTGTGTGAGGGAGAAAGACAGTGAATGAATGCATGTGTGAAGGAATTACAGCAAGATCTGTGTGCGAGTGACTGTGTGTACGTGTGGGTGTGACTGAGACAGTGAGAGTGAGAGTGGGTGAAATCACGACAGAGAGTTTGAGAGTCAAGATTAGAGTGGTACTGGAAAAGCACAGCAGGTCAGGCAGCAACAGAGGAGCAGGAAAATCGGTGTTTCGGGCGGGAGCCCTTCATCAGGAATCCACCACACTGAAACTGCTCCTTATGAATTTAAAGGACCCAGTACCAACAACCAGCAGAATGAACATCATATACAAAATATCCTGCAAGGACTGTTAGAAGCATTACATTGAACCGACAGGCAGGAAACTAGCCACCAGGATACACGAGTACCAACTAGTCACCAAAAGATATGACCAACTATCACTAGTATCCATACACGCAAACGAAGAGGGACACCAGTTCGACTGTGACAATATATCCATCCTGGGATAGGCAAAACAAAAACACATAGGAATTCCTAGAGGCCTGGCAATCCAACTGGAACTCCATTAACAAACACATTGATTTGGACACCATTTACCAATCTCTCAGAAAAAAAACTTGAAGTGATATAACCCACCACTACAGACCAAGACAGATAAATAGCAAGCAGGATAGAACACCAGCACTTCACCAGAGGCTCAATGATTATGTTACCTAGCATGGTGATGAAATGTCTGAGAACAAATCTACTAGCTCAGTGAGCAAACTATCTGACTGACAACCTCAACTACAAATCTTCTCCAGGATTGCAAATGCTGCTCTAATGATACCTGGTTAGAAATAAGTAAAACTAATCAGGTAGGATATAGAACATAGAACAATACAGCACAGAACAATCCCTTCGGCCCTCAATGTTCTGCCGACCTGCAAACCATTCTCAGCTCGTCCCCTACACTATCCCATCATCATCTATGTGCTTATCCAAGGATCGTTTAAATATACACATACACAGATTCTTGTGATACTTAACTATTAAAGCCACTATTGCAGCTCGTAGGAAAAACCAGAAAAGACTACCTTGAAATTAGGCCATGTTGAGAAAGGGCCATGGATATGACATAATATGCTATTAACTAATTGACTAGTACTCAGCATAGACAACAAAAACATATAAATATCAGTTTAATCACTGAAAAGGTGACCTCGGCACCTAGGCAAGAAAATAAGATGTTAACTCAAGAGGAATATTAAAACCATCCAACTGTTAAGAGTTGGCAAAGGTCTTTATCACATAAATATCATTAGATACCAGGATCAGACAACAGTCACAGACAGAGGAATGAAACATTTTCAATAAACGATTCTGTTAGGATTTAAAGATTAAGCGAGATAAAAAAGCAATACTTGTGTACACGTATAAAACAAGACAGTATGTGACCATTGATGACTCATAAGGTCCTGTGTTATAGAACCATATAGAATGGAAACAAGCCCAACTTGTTTGTCCTGATCACATTTCCTAAACTGAAGTAGTGCCATTTGCCTGTAATTTGGCCATTATCCTTCTAAACTTTTCTTATCCATGTACCTGTCCAAAATGTCTTTTGAAGGCTATAATTGTACCAGCCTCCACCACTTCCTCTATCAGCTCATTCCATACAAGCACCACCCTCTGCATGAAAACGTTTCCCCTCAGGTTCCTTTAAAATCTTTCTCCACTTGCTGTAAACTATGCTGCCTAATTAGTGTTCGGACCTCAATTATTCACATCATTTATTAACAACTTGGATAGACTTAAAAAGTCATGTATCCAAGTTTGCTGATAAGATTAAGTTAGACAGCACTGTAGATAGTGTAGATGATAACTTAAAATTACAAAGATATATTACTAGACTAAATGAATGGTCCAACCTGTTGCAGAAGAAGTTCAATATAGACAAGTGTAAGGTTGTCCATTCTTAACCAGAAAATGTTAGATGATGGTACTTTCTGGATGATATGAAGTTAAATACACTGGATGTCCAGAGATTTGGGGCTTCAGGTGTCAAGATTTTTACAGTATCACAAACAGCTGCAGAAAATAATCAAAGAACTAATGTGATGTAACCTTTGTATCTCGAGAACAGAAGCACAAGGATGCAGAGGTTATACTAAGTTATGCAAAACCCAGATTACAGCCCATTTGGAGTACCTTGAACAGATTTCGGCACCTCTTCTTTGGAAAGATACATTGCCTTGGAGGGAGTATAACATAGCTTTACAAGAATGGTACTTGGACTTCAGAGATTATGAAGAGGAATTACACAGAATTTAGGAGGTCAAGGGGTGACCTGATTGAAGTCTTTAAGATATTAACAGGAAAAGACAGGGTAGAAGAAGATAAACAATCTCTGCTGGTTGAGAATTCTAGAACTGGGGGGCAATAATCTGAGAATTAGAGCCAGGCCATTCAGGAGAGATGTTAGTGCACACTTCTACACACAAAGTGGTAGATGTCAAAATTCTCTTCCATAACAGAGTGTTGCCGAATGAAGGGACCAAAGTGTGCAGAAGAAGTGGAGTCGCAGGTGAATAGGGTGGTAAAGGCAGTGTTTGGCACGCTTGCCTTCATCGATCAGTGCACTAGGTAGAGGATGCCATGTTGCAGCTACCCAGGACGTTGGCTAGATCACTTTTAGAATACTGCGTTTAATCCCAGTCTCCCTGCTTTAGGAAAGCTGCTGTTAAACTTGAAACAGCTCAGACAAGATTTATAAGCACGTTATCAGGATTGGACAGTTTGAGCTATGTGAACAGGCTGGGGCTTTTTTTCCTGAGCAGCAGAGGCTGAGGGTGACTTTACAGAGGTTTATAAAATCATGAAGGGCACAGATGGGGGAGTAACCAAGGTCTTTTCCCCGGCATGGGAGAGTTCAAAACTTGAGGGCATACATTAAAGGTGAGAGGGGTAAGAAGGTGGTGCATGTGTTGAATGAGCTGCCAGAGGAAGTGATGCACGCGGGTACAATTACAACATTTAATAGGCAACTGAATAGGTATATGAATAGGAAGGGTTTAGAGGGATATGGACCAAATGCTGGCAACTAGAACTAAATTGATTTATGATATCTGGTCATCATGGATCAGTTGGACCGAAGAGTTATATAGCATGAAAACAGTCCCTGACTCTAAATGGCAGTGGTAATTGGCAGTGAAATTAATTGTTAATTTAATTCTGAGATGGATACATTTTTGTTAAGCAAAAGTATCAAAGAACATGGGCCAAGGCAGCTTTATGGAGTTAGGCCACAGATCAGCCATGATCTCACGGAACACTGGACTAGTTCAAGGGGCTGAATGGCCTACATCTGCTCCTCAGGAATGTTCTCTGAATAATTAAGGAATAATATTAAAATGATACAGCATCTTATGAAAGTGGGAGCAATGTACACAGGGGATTAGCACCCACATTTGTTCAGGAGGGACCTGAACAAAATAAAAATAAGATCCTTACACTGAAGTTTCAGAAATGTTTGGATCCTTGCATTAATAGTTCTCAAAACATATTTCCTCTCACCACGAGAAGATATCTTAATTGCTTGGAGCTTTAAAGGTAAAACCTAATCAACCTAATGTTGATTGATACTACATTCTTCGATATTGTTATATAGTCTAATATTTTTGAATAGTCATTACAAATAACAACTGGATTAGTACTTCTCTGCTGATAAGTGTAAAGTTAGCAAATTATCTCATTTAAGTTTTCTGTTGCAACTGAAACAAATCCTACACTCTATGTACTCTGGAAGAAGAAAAAACCTGGACTCCTAAAACATCTGTGCGTTTATAGTAAAAGCTAAGGCTTACTAAAATAGGCAGGTTATTTGGAGGAAGATAAATATATTTGGGCAATTTCTGCCCCAGTCAAATTGTTGGTGTAAATCCCAAAAACTCAAGCTAACCATCAGTGGACTGACTTGAACTCAGTGGACAGAATCAGAAGGGAAATACTCTTGATTGAGATTATCATATATACTTGAGTGATAGTCAAATTTTTTTGTCCACTTTTTAAGGTTAAATCTATGGGGTTGACGATTACTACTTGGATACTACTTTTGAGGGGCTGAAATTCATGCCTGCCAAAATTCATACCATATCGTTAGCCGAAGCCGAATTGATTCCTAAATGAATAAAGTAATTCTGAAAACCCGGAGCGAAACACAGCCAGCAGACGTTTCGGGCATAAGCCCTACTTCAGGAATGAGGAAAGTTTGTCCAGCAGACTAAGATAAAAGGTAGGGAGGAGGGACTTGGGGGAGGGGCATCGGAAATGTGATAGGTGGAAAGAGGTCAAGGTGAGGGTGATAGGTCAGACTGGGGTGGGGGCGGAGAGGTCAGGAAGAAGATTGCAGGTTAGGAAGGCGGTGCTGA
>NC_057727.1:33135882-33141923 GCF_004010195.1 Chiloscyllium plagiosum | reverse complement strand
GTCGATTCTCCTGTTCCCTGGATGCTGCCTGACCTGCTGCGCTTTTCCAGCAACACATTTTCAGCTCTGATCTCCAGCATCTGCAGACCTCACTTTCTCCTCATGTATTTGGAAAGGCAAGGACTGATTAGGGATAGTCAACATGGCTTTGTGCATGGGCAATCATGTCTCATGATCTTGATGGAAGTAGTAACAGAGGATTGATGAGGCCAGAGCAGTGGACATGATCTACATGGACTTCAGTAAGGTGTTCAACAAGTTCCTCATGGAAGACTGGTTAGCAAGTTTAGATCACATGGAATACAGGGAGTACAAGCTATTTGGATTCAGAACTGGCTCGAAGGTAGAAGACAGAGAATAGAGGGTGAAGGATTGTTTTTCAGACTGGAGGCCTGTGACCAGCAGTGTGCTACAAGGATTGGTGCCGGGTCCACTGCTTTTCGTCAAGCATCGTGATGATTTGGATGTGAACATAGGAGATATGGTTAATTTTGCAGATGACACCAAAATTGGAGGTGTTGTGGACAGCAAGCAAGATTACCTCCAGGTACAACAGGGATCTTGATCAGATGGGCCAATGGGCTGAGGAGTGGCAGATGTAGTTTAATCTAAATAAATGTGAGAAGTTGCAGTTTGGAAAGGCAAATCAAGGCAGGATTTATACACTTAATGGTAAGGTCCTGGGGAGTATTGCTGAACAAAGACGTTGGCATACAGGTTCATAATTCCTTGAAAGTGAAGTTGCAGGGAGACAGGAGAGTAAAAGCAGTGTTTGCTATGCTTGCCTTTATAGATCATTGTATTGAGGATAAGATTGGGAGATAACGTTGCAGCTGTACACAATATTCCAAAAATGGCCAAACCAATGTTGTGTTGAGTTCTAGTCTCCCTGCTTTAGGAAGGATGTTGTGAAACTTGAAAGGCTTCAGAAAAGATGTATAAGGATGTTGCCAGAGTTGGAGGGTTTGAGCTATAGGGAGATACTGTGCTTGGAGTACCAGAGGCTGAGAGATGACCTTATAGAGGTTTATAAAATCATGAGGGGCATGAATAGGGTGAATAGACAAGGCCTTTTACTTGGGGAGGGGGCTGGTGGTAGAGAGAGAGAGAGAGAGAGAGAGAGAGAGAGAGACTGGTACAATCACAACATTTAAATGGATGGCAAGAAATTGGAAGGGTTTTGAGGGATATGAGCCAAATACTGGTAAATGTGACGAGATATCTGGTCAGCATGGATGAGTTGTACCAAGGGGTCTGTTTCCATAATGTACAGCTCTATAATTTTATGATTCTACTTACTGCAAATAAAATTCCAGTTCCATAGCATGGCAGAGATTAGGATGATTACTGGACCATTAAATCACAGATGATGGCAATCATGTTTGACTCACCCCCGATTACCCTACTCTACAAGGAATATGTCAGATTTAAATTACACTCTGCATTTCTGAAGAAGCCCTGATTGGAATGTCCTCTCATAAATGCAGAACTCCTTCTTAACTTAAAAATATACAAGCAAAGCAGTACTCTGACTGTTTGCACTCCTTAGAAAATCTAGCCCTTGTAAAAGTCTTCTAAACAAATCCAGACTAAGAATTTTCTGTCTTTCAGTAAGGTAACATAGATAAAGTCGCTTGATTGTATTAGAATAACTGAGGGGTAAATCCAGAATTCTTAATCAACACTACATATTCAGTTAGGTGTCAGTGGAAATCCCAAGGGCATTCAAGGCATTATACAATTACAAGCTGCTGTTAATTTGTGATTTTTCAACAATACATCTGGCTCGCTGATGTCCTTTAGGGTAGGAAATCTGCCATCTTCTGGCCTAAATGTGACCTCAGATCCATAGTAATGTGGTTGACTCTTCACTGACTCATGGACAAAAATGGACAGACAATAAAATGCTAGCTTAGCCAACAATGCTCATGTTACAAATGAATAAAAAAGAAAAATCAGATTTTCTGATCAGATTTGCAGTTATCTATGGCATATTTGTGTTCGACTTTTATTTTCTGACTCAGTTTGTACAGTCATCAAAGAGTTGTTGAAGAATCAATGAAAACTCAAGGGTCTCTGGCAAAGTGGCCAGACAGCTGCTTATGGTCAACAAACAATTACCAAGCTGGGAGCACTTTCTGGGCACCAGCTTCTGAGGGTACTTTGGCCATCATACAGTCAGCTTAAATGCAACAGCAACAATATATTGCAGTTGACTGACTTAGTAGAAATCATGTGATTCAAATTAAGGAAACATACAGAGTTCCAATCATTTGTGAAACAGTAGATATGTACTAAAAAAAATCCAAAAAAGAGTCAAGTGATAGAAATGGAAGCCTTTATTTTTTATAAACATTCCTGAGCAATAAAGTGATATATTCTTTTAAAAGAAAATGTCAGATGGATATCCGGAATCTCAAAGAGTATTTGAAGTTACATAATTGAGTTCAATCCCAATAGGCCACTTGATAGAGTTTCTACTGATAAGTGTTCTTTCTTCAAATTAAAAATATAGATTTTATTCTTAAGAAAAACACTCAAAGCTATCCATAAGCAATAAATCAGGAATAATTTGTATTTTCAACAATAAAAACAAATCCAGCACTAATGGTGGCAGGGTGAGGTACACGATTCACAGCACCAGACAAATATACATAAACATTTGTAAGTCAGCAGTACAAAACAGTCAAATTGGATATCTGTAGCCTTCAAGCCAATCTTTTGGATTATGGGAAAATTAACAAAAAAAGAAAAATTGGATTCGTACCCTTACCTTTCCTGGTGTTCTCAGTTACATCTACACCAAACTGAATGATGTCCCCTGACAGGAGCTCACATGGCGGGCTTTCCTCTGATCCTCGACTTAAACGTTGGCTATTAATAAACGTACCATTACTACTTTTAGTGTCCTGCAGATAAAACTGAGAATAAAAGCAAATTAGATAATGATATCCAATAATTCTACAATGCTCATAAAATAAGTATGCTATCTTTCTTAATCTAAAAAATAAATAGAACTTATTCACTCCCGACAGAAGTATTATAACTATATTAGTAACAACTAGAGGATTCAACTTAATTGACACTTCAATTCCTAGTTCTAAGAATCGGATAGCCTCTTTCTCGGGTCTGCGTGTAACTGAGCTTCAATAATTCCTGGAATTTTAATTAAACATTTCTGGTTTGGAATTTTCAAAGTAACCATCTTACACGGAGATAACCCTTTTTTTTTAAACAGTTCTAAACTATCTCCCTTCTTCAGGAGCAACAGTTTTACACATCCAGCTTCAAACACAACATCTGCAAACTGCAAAATTGAAAAGGTTTCTTCAAAATAGATGTGTCAAAACAAAAAAAAAATTCCAGATCCTTCTAACTGAAGCCTAATGTACAAATGTTAATTTGTTCACTCAAAAGTAAACAACTTCCCATTAGACATCAAGTATTGCTTTTTTTTTTCAAACAACCCATGGCTTCAGAAACTCCTACAAGTTGATCATTAAAAATTAAGTTTAGAATCGATGCGGGCTTGATGGGCCAAAGGGCCTGTTTCTGTGCTGTACTAAGTCCTCAGACACTAAAACCCATATGCAACTAGTTCTAAATCCAACCTTTAAGCATAAATTATATTACACACATATAAGATCACACAGCTTACATTATACTGGGTTTGTCTGAGCAATCCTTTGTAAAAAAGGGGTAACATTCATAATGTTGCATCAACTAAGTGCATGGAAGACTGAAGAATTGTGGCCAGTGCCTCTGCATATTCCATTCTTGCTTTCTTCGATATCTTTGGGTGCTTTCATCTGGTCGAGATACCTTTATTGCCTATTCTAAGGACCTACTCTGGTCTAACTGCTTATCCAATACCACCTCCTTATCAATTTTAGTATCTTCTAGTGACTAAGTTTGAGCTTGGGTAGAGGAGGTCACACTTCCCATATTATACTCCATCTGTCATATTTCTCCCACTCACTGAACTAAATTATAACCTGTTTCCCTTTCACAAAATCATTGAGTTACCATTTTTGAAACATTATGCTTTACTACCTTTTTAAAAATGATTCCTGCATTTTTCCAAGGAGAGATGTTAGACTAACTGGTCTATAGTTTCCTGCTTTCTGTCTTGAATAGTACCATTACGTTTCCAAACACCTGACACCTTAGATGATTACAATCAATTAGATGATTACAATCAATTAATCTCTGGAATGACTGATGAATATCTTTTAATGTTCTCAGTCGCAAGCCATTTTGTCCAGTATACTTTGATAGCATTATACTTCGGAGCATCTTTTTGCTAATGACTATGATTACTTGAAGTTCATTTGTCCCTTTTGCTCCCTGTTTTCCTTACTATTACTGGAATGTATTTTGCACATTCTACTGTGAAGACAAATACAAAATATTTAGTTCAAAGCTTCTGTTGTTGACCTCCTTCTCCATTATTGAATCCAGAGTCTCCCCTTTTTTATATATTTCTAAAAGATTTCATTATCAGTTTTTATACTTGTGTCACTAGTTCTTATACAACCAGCTAATTGGAACAGTTTTTCTTTGATTATCTTTCATTTAATGATGTGCCATAATCTTTTAGAGACGAAAGGCAGGACTGCAGATGTTGAAGATCAGTCAAGATTAGAGTGGTGCTGGAAAAGCACAGCAGGTCAGGTAGCATCCGAGGAGCAGGAAAAATCGAGGTTTCGGGCAGGAGCCCTTCATCAGGAATGCCTGATTCCTGATGAAGGGCGCTTGCCCAAAACGTCGATTTTCCTGCTCCTCAGATGCTGCCTGACCTGCTGTGCTTTTCCAGCATAATCATTTAGAGCTCTATCAAATCACCTCCCAACCAATTTCCTTTTCTTCAATACCAGTGTCTCCAACCTAACTTTGCAATCAAAATCCCTAGTCCCTGGAACCATTCTGGTTAATATTCCCTGCACATTCTCTAGGAATTACCAAAAGGCAAAATATTATTTAAAAAGAACGAGACTCTAAAAAAGTGCAGTACAGAAGCCACACTTGACATACTGTGGATTATTTTGATTCCCCCTAATTGACAAAGGCGAGTGTGGCCTGGGAGGTGTTCAAACAAGATTTACAAGGCTGATTCCTGGAATGAAGGAGTCAACTCATTAAGAAGAGGTAAAAAGACAAGCCCTTTATTTATTAGAGTTTAGATTAATGAGGGGTCACCTTACTGTGGGGAATTGACAGGACACATGTTGAGAAAATATTTCCACTAATGGGGAAATCACAACCAGAGGCATAGTTTCAGAATAAGGGGACACTTGAGATGCAGAGGAAATTCTTCTGCTAAAGGATAGTGAATATCAGGAATTCTCTCCCCGAGATATTGTTGAGGCTAGATCATTGCAAATGTTATAAGAGGAAGTATATTGATTTTTGAAATATCAGAGTTAAAGGGTAGGAGGAGCCAGAATGAAAGAGAACTTCTGGCCTGAGCCAGACAGCCATAATTTTGTTGAATGATGTGCCAAGCGTTTTAGACCCTACTCCTATTTGCTGTGTTCAAGTGCCCTCAATGCTACCTAAGAAGCCAGGACTTCTTTTAAATTTATTCCTGGAATGTGGGTATCAATGATGAAGCCAATTTTTGTTGGCCATCCTTAATTGCTCAAGAAAATGACGTTAAGCCACCTTCTTGAACCAATTCAATCCTTTTCGTGCAGAAATGTATACACCGCTAAAGGAGACAGTTTATAGTTTGATCCATTGACAGTGAAGCAACAGCAATATAGCTCAAAATCAGGGTGCTATAGGGCTTGGACAAGAATTTACAGGTCAGGCAGTATCCAAGGAGCAGGAGAATCGACGTTTCTGGCATGAGCCCTTCTTCAGGAATGAGGAAAGTGTGCCAAGCAGGCTAAGATAAAAGGTAGGGAGGAGGGACTTGGGGGAGGGGTGTTGGAAATGCGATAGGTGGAAGGAGGTCAAGGTGAGGGTGATAGGCCGGAGTGGGGGTGGGGCGGAGAGGTCAGGAAGAAGATTGCAGGTTAGGAAGGCGGTGCTGAGTT
>NC_057727.1:33102671-33135499 GCF_004010195.1 Chiloscyllium plagiosum | reverse complement strand
CGGCCTATCACCCTCACCTTGACCTCCTTCCACCTATCGCATTTCCAACGCCCCTCCCCCAAGTCCCTCCTCCCTACCTTTTATCTTAGCCTGCTTGGCACACTTTCCTTATTCCTGAAGAAGGGCTCATGCCCGAAACGTCGATTCTCCTGCTCCTTGGATGCTGCGATTTTCCAGCAACACATTTTCAGCTCTGATCTCCAGCATCTGCAGTCCTCACTTTTTCCAAGAATTTACAGGTCAGGTTCCCATGTGTTTGCTTCCTTTGTCCTTCCACGTAGCAGTTGTGGGTTTACAGGTACTACAAGGGAACCTTGACTCCCAGATGCCATGGTTCATTTTTGTTAAACAGAACTTTATTAAGATTAAGTAGAACTTCCTGTTTTTATATCAATCCCTTTTTACTTATGAACCCCAAAATCCTATATAATTTGACTACTGTAATATCCTACAAGACTAACTACTCATTCAATATAAACTCCAGGTTTTTCTATCATATCCACTCCCACGGTCTATAGAACTGTGACACTGACTCTGCATCAAAATGGATCACCTTACACTTCTGAGTTAAATTCCATCTGTCATTTGTCCATCTATTCTGCACCCTCATATTCCCTTGCCATTGACTGATACCACTACCATTGTTTTTCCACATCTGCAAATTGGCATATTGCTCTACATAATTTTTTGCAACAAATCAAACTTCTAATTCCATGAAAAAAACGGCACATTGCATTCCAAGGTGCTGGTTGATGATAACTGAAGAACTGATATTCAGAGACTTGATGTTCACATAGTTCCATGTTTAATATATTCTATCAGCTCAAAATTAAAATTGGAGTAAATACGGCCTACACCATGTGAAAAATCTAAACAAAATTGAAATTTTGACTCTCAAAGTAATACTGAAAAGGGTGTTTTTCCAAACTTCCACAGATAGAAACTACTGCTAGCAACTAACTACTGCTCTTGAAAGATCGTGTTGGTATTTTTGCAAACCATTCATGCATATAATTTTTGTGTACTCCACCTTTTTGATGTTGGTTGCGTTAGTTCTGCCAGTCACACATGAAAGTCTCTGGAATAGAGTTTCTTTTAGCTTGGCCAAACCAGCATTAAAGCTCAAGGCAATTTAAAAAGTTACATTTAACCAAGTCAAGTTTCCTTAATCTTTCCTAATAGTCAATCTTTCCTTAATCCAAAATACTGTCCAACCATGTTGGTTCAAAGATGACTTTAACTTGTCGATATACAAATATCTGAATGGAGTCTTGAAAATTAACAATTTCAAACAACTAGCCCAGATTTGCAGTTGGATTGTTAAATGTGATCAAAGCCAAACCTCTACTTATTTTTTAAACTACCACACATGCAGGCAGCTGTACTTACTGCTCTAGCCTGCTGAATCCAGTTTATAATGTACATAGTTTACTCCAAGAGAGATTCAATATATTACAGATCAGCTTCAACTTGAAAAGAATACTTATTTATTTGCACAGATATTGATTTGGAGAGCAGCGCATACATTGTTGCAGACTGGCATCAGACAAAGCTATTGTCTTTGAGATTACATAGGATTTGAGAAAAAGAACAGAGAACAGAAAGCATGAGAGACAACACATGGGAAAAGAAGCAAAAAAAAATGAAGAGATAAAGGCAGCTATTGGCTTCTATTGGTCACCACGTTGAATGCAGGCGGGAGCTTGTGCTCATACTGAAGTGGCCAGGTTATAAGGATTTAGTGTTTGATGACTCCTCTAGTTTTGACTTGAAGAAAAAAAGTCTGAGGGATAACACTTCATTTTAAGTTTGAGAAATTATTTTAAGCTGGTAAAGGAAAACATGAAAAGAACCATCAGGATCTTTGAATATTTTGGACTGATTCCTGGAAAATGAAATGTTAACTTAAGGAACAGAGTAAAATGTAATCGGAGAGAGTGATTTTTTGACAGTGAAAGATTAAAAATTCAGTTTTTAATACTGTTTTGATAAAGCTGTCTGTCAATGGAAATTCAAATACCTTTTTAAAATATAATTGTTTCTGCAGGGATCATGACAAGAGTTTACTTGTGTTCTGCTCACTTCGTATGCAATGCCAAAACATTACTTCATTAAAAAGATATAGGAGCAGAATTAGGCCATTTCAGCTTATCAAGTCTGCTCCACGATTCAATCATGGCCGATATGTTTCTCAACACCATCCTCCTGCCTTCTCCCCGTAACCCTTGATCCCCTTAATAAACAAGAGCCTATCTTAGGTCATAAATACACTCAATCACTTGGCTTCCACAGCCTTCTGCAGCAATGACTTCAACAGATTCACCAGCCTCTGGCTGAAGAAATTTTCCTCTTCATCTCAGTTTTAAAGGTTTGTTGCTTCACTCCAAGGCTCTACTCCAGAGTCTAGACTTGCCTACTAGTGGAAACATCATCTCCATGTCCACTCTGTCCAGGCCTCTCAATATTCTAGTTTTCAATGAGATCCCTGCATCCTCAAAACTCCAAGTACAGACCCAGAGACAAATGGAATTCAATCCAAATACATTTGAAGTGGGTAGGCAAGGCAAGACAATATAATAAATGGTAGCACCTTGGAAGCACTGAGGATAACAGAACCCTTGCTGTGCATGTCCACTGGTCCCTTAAGGTAGTAAAACTGTTACGTAAAGTGGTTAAGGCAGCATACGGAACACTTGCCTTTATTGGCCAAGGTACAGAATCTAACAGCAGGGAAATTATACTGAAACTGTACAAGTGTTGGTTCAGCATTGTGTGCAGTTCTGGAATCCATATATGGGAGGGGCGTGACTACAGTGGAGAAAATGCAGGGAAGAGTTATCATGATGTTGTCTGGGCTGGAGAGTTTTAGTTATAAAGAGAGATTGGACAGACTGGGGTGATTTCCTTGAAGCAGAGAAGACTGAGGGAGGACATGACCGAGATGTATAGAATTATAGAGGCACAGACAGGTCAGACAGGGAGGGACTTGCCCTCTCGGTGGAGGGATCAATGACTTGGCTTATAGATTTAAGACAAGGGTAAAAAGTTAAGAAAGAATGTGAGGAAAATAATTTTCAATCAAGAGGGTTTTGGGAGTCTGGAATTCACTGCTGTAAAGATATGGATATAGAAACTCCCACAACATTTTAGTACTTGGGATTACACTTGACATCCAAGCCAATGGGCCAAGTTCTGGAAAATGGGATTGGAATAGTTAGGCAATTATTTTTGACCGGCACAGACCCAATAGATTGAAGGGTCATTTTCTATGCTGTAGACATTTACAACTCTTTGACAATGACTCAGGATTAAAATGAAAGTTTAATATTTAAATCGATTCACCTTCATCTTATTTGCAAATTTTCTGCATAGTTGTCATAGCATTATAGTTTTTCATTTTGCTGGTGAAAAGGAATTACAACTTTGAAAATCCAACACATTCAAAAACACTGATGCTGGTCAATAGCATGTGAAAAGTAGGTCAAGGACTTAATTAAACCCTCAGAATTTCGACAAAGCCAAATGTTGTAAGGGAAACTTATAGACATGTCTGGCAACATCTGTGGGGAGAAAGCTGAGTTAATGTTTCGAATTCAGTGTCTTCATCAGAAATCAATGTGTGTAATTTTAAAACAAGTGTTTGGTGTTGTGTACAGAGTTTGGTGAGTGTTACTGACTGTGTGATGTTTGTTTCTTTTTGACTAGTAGCATTGTGGCATTATATACAATTTTTAATTAATCTTTGCTCATTGTGATTTGTTCACCTTCAGTCAAATAGAATCTTTGTCCAGCTTCTTCCACTTAAAGTGCCACATTGAAATGTAATGTGCATTTGAAGTGACAATCAAAAATAATCCACATGACAGAAACAGGAATTATTACACTTTATTATGCAGATAGATAATCGGAGCTCATTAAACAACAGTTAAATGAGTAGATTTTGTCATGGTTTAAGAGACAGGTGGCAAGGTTTCCTTGATCAAATTTGTGTAAAACTCTTTAGGTAGAAGAGGGCAAGATTTCTAACAAAGTAGCCCATGGTTAAAACCATGAGTTCTTATTGGCCTACTGCTTTTTCTGAGATTATTTGGTCTGGTCTTTGGACTCTACAGCCAGGACAAATATATCATCTGCATTCACCCTGTCAATTCCCAAGAATTTTCGAAGTTTCAATAAGGTCACTTCTCATTCTTCAAGAATCTGAAGATTACAGGCACAGTTCCCTTAATCTCTCTTCATAGGACAATCTTACCTTCCTAGGGATTAGTCTGGTGAGCACAGTTACAACCCTCTCTATAGCTAGTATCTTGTTCCTTAGATAAGGAGACCAAAACTGTACACAAGACTCCAGGTATGATCTTACCAAGGCTTGATAGCACATTTAAACACTTAAATCCTACTGTATTAAAATCAATATACCATTCATCTTCCTTACTGATTATAGCACCTGCATGCTAGCATTTAGTGATTCATAAACAGACACATCTATTTTCCAATCTTTCAACATTTGAGATATATCCAGTTTATTTTCCTACCAAGGTGGATAACTGCACATTTACTCCTACTATATTCTACCTGCCATGCGCTTGCCATGTTCTTGTTCATAATTTACATTTCCATCTCATCCCATTTGCAAATTTAGAATATTACAACTTGTTCTATCCAAATCATTTATAAATTATGAAGAGCTGCAGCCAAACATTGATCCTTCTGGTTCTCCAATGTTAATAGACTGCTAGCCTGAGAATGACCCAACTACTCCTATTTTCTGCCTGCTAACCAGTGTTCCCTCCAAACTGCACAGTGGGGAAGCTGTTTGAAGGTTTGGCTTGCCAATCCATGTCCCAACCCATTAACTTTCAATTCTGGAACCTGCTACTATGTACAGACCTCGGAGGTCCATACAGTGGATAAATGGTGCTGGTAACCAATTCTCAATCCATACTAGTATTTCACTCCCAATCCGAAGTGCTCTAATTTTGTCCACTTATCACCCGAGACCTAACTGAAAACCTTCTAAAAATGCAAATACAGAGGAACCTCGATTATCCGAAGGACAAGGGCAGGCAGTATTTCATTTGGTTAATCAAATCCTGGATAATCGAGTGCCGGATAACATAGTTTAGCCGAACATCGGAACCTTGTGATCTTGCCGGATAATCGAGGTTCCTCTGTAGACTACATCCACGTCATGCCTCTCTTCTTGCCTTAGTCTGGGCATGGGGAGCCAGTTGATAGAATGTGGGTCAGTGAACATACCTAGTTTCCCATCAGTGAGCTGCTCCTTTTGCCGTACCATGACACAGTGCCAGTTCTTAGTGGAGAAAGCCATTCATTTTAAAGCATATATGTGTGATTACAACTCGCACAGCCTACATGACTTCTCCACTGCACCAGGGTATGCAACCCCTCTGGAAGTTCCATCATACTTCACAAAACTTGCAGGGAGTTTGTCTGGAGTCTCTTGCCTGAAGAACTCCAGAGGATGGTCATTAGTGTGCAGTCAGCATTTAATTCTGCTACAGCACTACCTCAGATTACTATTGCAGACTCTGACAGATGAGTTTGTGACCACTGCGTGCTCTCACCAGCGTGAGTTCCTTTCATCCAAGCCATGCATATGAGTTATATGTATCTGTCTGGTGCTAGGTGCTGAGCAAGGTCTTGAAGCTGCATCCTGAGAAGCTTAAGTTCTACCTTTTCCAGCTGTATGTATGAACATTTCTGATCAGATGGATGAGAAAAAATTTAGACTTCCTACCACACAATTTAGAGAAATAGGCTGCAGGTAGGAGGCAATGGACCTCACAGATGTCACTAATACCAAAAAGTTTCAAATTGACATTTCTGAATGGATACATGCAACATTCCTTCCCTGGTACAGAAGGAGATTAACAGCAAAACAGAAACAGGAAGATTGCAAGAATAAGAGTAAGAAATGGAAAAAAAAAACTGAATGATGTTGCACATAGTATTTTTTCAAAATACTCCCAAGAGCGTTATAGGTTCATTGTCACTGTTGCAGTAAACATACACAGCGAAAAAATGAACGACCAAATACAGTAATTTGTTTTGCCAATAGTAAATCAAAAAGAAATGCTGGCAGAACACTGGGGAATTCCTTGCTCAAACGTTACCATATCAAAATGCAAGGTCTTCAGTTTGCATCTCATCTGAAAGGGAGAATCTCCAACAATGTAGCTCTCTTTTTAATTGGGCACTTAAGTGTCACAGTCAATTGTGTGTTTGGGAAGCAGCAGTCTACCAAAAGGCAACAGTACTACCAAATCAATCACCACACATTTTAAATTAATGAAACCAGAAAATTATCAATCCTGCCAGAAGTGAACACAAGTGTTTATTATGTGACGAGAAGTAAACTGCCTTTACAAATTGATGTCATTCTGGCATTTGTTTATTTGTTATCCCCCAGAAGTGTTATGACACACAACTGAATGTCTTTCCACCACCAGAATCACCATGACTTTTTATTTGCTTTTCTTTAAAGCTAGTAACCACCACAAGTAAAAGCACCTGTTTATCCAATTGAGTATTTACAAGCTATCTTCATTATGAGCAAATGATGGTAGTGCTGGTAGGGGTGGCTAAGTGGGTGGGGTTGGGTACGAAGATCGGGAAGAGACGAAATATTTTAAAAAAAAAGAGTTGAAGGGGGAAATAAAGTACTGTATCCTTCATGGTGCCCATATCTCTCAAAAGAAACCAAGATCATTGATGGATACCCCACATTCCTCCTTCAGGGACACCTGGGCACAAACATAACTATGGAAGAGGGACAGACTGTTGGCACATTCCAACACTTGTGGCAACAATAGACAAGCTTGTCCACCTGGAGTTAATAAACAGTTGACTAGTTGGTTCTCAATAGATTTAGAAAAAGACCTTTACAAAATGCACATCTTGTGGACAGTGCCAAACACTTCTTTTTGGAAAAACAAATAGTATGATCTGCCATTTGAATGCTGTCCAGGTTTTACTGTATATGGATGTGGGATGCTTCAGTACCCGATGACTTACTGAACATTGCGCAAATCGGTAGTGGACATCTCCACTCTGAATTCATGAAAGGTCATTGGTGAAGCAGCTAAAGATGGTTGGACAAAAGACACAACCCTCAAACTCCAGTAGTGATGTCCATGGACCGAGGTGAACATACTTCAATAACCAAATCTCCTTTCTACAACAAACGACTCCAACTAGCGAAGACTTATTTTCCAATTCTCATGGATTCCAATTTTGCAAGGGCTATTTGATGGCATACACAGTCAGAAGTTTTTGATATCTAAAGCACTGACACTCACATTGCAACCCCTCTTCCTCATCACTGGCAGAATCCAACTGACTGTTACTTGGATGGTGACTGAGAGTTGACTTATCAGACAGGAATTGGTTGGTTGGATTGTCTTGTTTTTTGTGCATATAACATGCCTGTGCAAACTTGCACATTGCCAGTTAATGCCAATATTGTAGCTGTCCTGAACTGTTTGGTTTGAGGACCAGGCTGGTACAGTCAGTTCTGATATAATGCGATAGTTCCATTCTCTTGTGATCTCGTAATATCATTTTATAGCCAACGCACGTAAGGAAAGTTTGCATTCTACAAATAACGGTCTAAATTCTTCAAAAAGTTAATGCTAATTCATGTTGAATAAATACTCGTTATAGCAGAACAGACTACTGGAATATGAATTCAGTACTCCTACTACAATCTTGTCCGGGTCTTTCACTTTCAAAGTATCCAGTGTCTTCAGCCACTTCTTGACATCACATGGTGTGAACTGCACTGGTTGAAGACCACTACAATGCTGTAGACTTCAGACGGTGGCCAAACTTGATCATCTATTCAGCTGAAGATGGATGCAAATGCTTCTGCCTGGTTTTTTGCACTGATGTATTGGGCTCCACTATGTTTGAGGATGTAACTATTTACAACATTGTGTGACATGCATTCTACATATGAATAAATTAATATTTTTGAAACTAAATCAGTACAAGTTTAGGTTAAGCCACGGAATAAACAGGAAGAATAATTTCAGTCTACTCAGTAAATCTATTCAAAAAGGTTAAATTTCTTTTGTCTTGCAGGTGCAAATGCCACAATTAATTCTTTCTTCAATGCACAAAAGACCACTTTCTGACACTGATCTGTAATAATAGATTTGAAAGTGTGATACTTTAGTGAATAAAATCAAACTCAAATATGCAGCATAAAGTAAATATAGCATGAGGAATTATTTGTTGAAAAGTGTATTAAAGTATAACAACTGAGCTATCAAACCCAAGGTCATATCTATCAGTGATGACCAATAGGCAAGACTTCAAATCATAACCAAAACAGTGCGGATTTCAGTATTATTTAGCCAGTGTTTGTAGAAGTATAAAACAGTAATGTCATCAAGCCTCTTGATCATGAAACAATTCCTAAATGCTGCATAATCAAATAATAATTAGAAATATTGGTAGCGAATCCCATTTAAGATCAGATTCCATTTTGGAAAGAAACAGGATATTAAGAAAGCTCCTGCATCTTCAAGAAAGTTCAAATTCAGGAAGTACAGATATTCTAAAAGTTTATTGTTATGTGGTAAACATTATGCTCATTAAATTCATTATATGATCTTTTCATCTTTATTGGCCATGCAAAGCAGTGAATCTTAATTTGCTTTCTTTTTCAATTTGTTATAAGATCCAGGATACTTAATAGATCCCTTGATAAAACACGGTCTCTCACATATGACAGTTCCCCTGGAGGCCCTCTTTGTTAACTCTGCTACATATTACAGTCTAAAATATGTCGCTAAAATGGCAGACAAAACACACTAATTAAGTTGTCTCCAGTAACATATCAGCTCTTCTATCATTAGTTCGTCACAGTATTCATGCTATTTCACATAAAGATGTCCACACTGCTTACAAAGACACATTAAAAAGTGTAGTGTTACTGAAAGAATAACCTCTCAGAGATACACTGCCCAAATAATCTTGCCAGTTGGCAGAAATTTAAAAACAACTACTCTAACAATTTCCAACTTCATTTCAGTTTCGTGTTAGAATTTTGATGCAAATACTTATTTTCTTAACGATCAGGCAAGAAAATCTCATGACCACATTATGGTAAGTAGATAAAATTCAAGGCAGACAGCCAGCATTGAAGTTTATGCTTTGAAAAACAAAATTTTTTCCAAGGAATTTGACAAACGTAGGCTCTGCAGCTCAAAAATTTAGCAAAATAAATACAATCCAACTTTTGTTCATCATAAACCCAGAAACTCAATATTTCATGAAATTGCAGTGTGTTACTTTCAATTTTTTGACTTCATTAATAATGCATTAATAGAAGAATTACCCTTACTCAGCAAATGCTTGATCCAATGGAAAGTTCATTTAATTAGCTATACCCTAGTTATCAATGTTCTTCTGTTCACAAACAAACAGCTTCTTCAGAAAAGGAAAACCTTTCTAACCATTGTATACATTTCAAATATACACAGGCTGTACAGTGCACTGTAAAAATCAGTACTAAGAATAAACAGGTGCAAAGGGTAGATCAAGATTTATGTTTAAGAAAGAAGAACTGAAACCTGCTTTATATGATGTCAGTCAAAGCAATGAATAATAATATTCTCATTGTTAAAATGACTGTCTTCAAAAGATTTTCACAAATTAACTTCAGAGAATTAACTTTTAATTATCTATCTTACAGAATGGTCTAACTTAGATTGGCAAATCATATTTTATTGCATGGGTCTGATAAATAGAGAACTGTTAAGTTAATTACACATTCTCTCTTGAAGAAAGTACTATGATACAACAAAATGTGCAATCAGAACTCAGATAGTTGACGTCAATGAAATGCTGGAAACAGTGATCAACTGAAAAATAATGCTGGAGGAGCAATTCAGAGGTTCTAACTAATTCTTCATACAGAAGATCAAATTCCAAAATGAAAGCTGATATTTAAATTCAATTCATAAATTTAGAATTAAAAGCTTGCCTCAGTAACAACAATCATGAAACTTTCTACCACTGAAAAAAATTATTCTGTTGAAGCTTTTTGTCTCGCACTCAAGGCAATTCACAAGAATGCTCAATTAAGAGGAAACCAATATTCATATCATAGGACAGCTTACTGATTGACAAGTGGACTCTAATTGGTCCAGGTATTGCCACTGGAAATGCATCAGTTAATTATAACTGCCAGTTAACTGTCAAGCTTGGTTTAAATTTTATACCAAACAGTTGGACTCTGATTGGTCAAGGCATGATGTTGAGTCATGCCTTCCACCTCCTTCCACCTATCGCATTTCCAACGCCCCTCCCCCAAGTCCCTTCTCCCTACCTTTTATCTTAGCCTGCTTGGCACACTTTCCTTATTCCTGAAGAAGGGCTCATGCCAGAAACGTCGATTCTCCTGTCCCTTGGATGCTGCCTGACCTACTGCGCTTTTCCAGCAACACATTTTCAGCTCTGATCTCCAGCATCTGCAGTCCTCACTTTCTCCTCCATGATGTTGAGTCGCACAAGCACACCTTACTGCAAGCTTGACTGACAATCCTAAAATGGTTCTTAACATAATTCTTTGCACAATCCAAGATTATCCAGCAAATATTGTCCAATCACATTTAATGCTGGCCACTGTGTTCAGTTTTGCAAGTCTGGGCTGATTGGGTACAGATACTATCTTGTTTGTTGTGAATAGCCAGTGATTGCTATGATCCACCCATCTCTAGGATGTCCAACCTATCACCTGATAACTCACCAGAACTGAAAATCATATACATTTTTTAAATTTGTGACAAACAGCACTTGTGCTGCAACCACATCTTGATATTGTAAAACAACTAGATTAGTCTATTGCTTCAGGAAAATCTGAGGCAAGATGGGCATTTTTCAGAACTGGAAGTGATACACTGAGGGTCATTCATGAGTTTGCCACAATATACAGACAGAAATGATATGATCAGGACATCCGTTATTCTGCTTTGTGATGCCCCATTCCAGCATCAAATTTGCTTTGGTGAGCAAATGACTCAAGCCTTAATAGCAGGAGTGCCAACAAATCCTGGCAGTTAACTTACTCAGTGTAGACGACATGCATCTTCATTGGTTGACTCAGAACTGCCATCTGAATTGGTCCATCATTTCAGAGTTGTCTGAAACCATTGCAGTAAAGCCAAAAAGGGAATTAAATTGACTGACTAGATATCAGAAATGTCAGTGTCACACCTACCCATTTGAACCTACACAGCTTTCCTTATTAATAACTGGTGGTTGTGCCAAATTTGAGACAGCTGTCCCAAAGACTAGTCAAGCAACAGCTAAACTTGGTTATACCCATTGAGTCATACCTCACAGTTTTTGCTCGAGTATGACTTGTCTCACAGGCAGTACAGACCCATAGGAGGAATGGTTTTGTTGCGAGATAGGGAAATCTTGTTTAACCAGATTTTTAAAATCCTTTAAAAGAGTAACATTTAAAAGAGTAAAAAGAGTAAAAGTGTCCTGTGTTTGGATTTCCAGAAAGCCTCTGACAAGGTTCCACTTAAAAGATTGTGCAAAGTAGGTATTCAGAGTATAGGCAGTAACATTAGAAAATTGGTTGGCTGACTGAAAACAGAAGAAAAATAAACTTCATGTTGGCAGCATGTGACATTGATGAGGACATTTGATGCACGGTGGATACATTTGCAAAGATCAATTTAGATAAGTTAACGGTGTGAGCAAAGATCTGGCAGATGAAGTATAATTGGGGAATTGTGAAAGTGTTCACTTTGGCAGAAATATTTTTTTGAAAGGGGAATGATCACAGAATTCCAAGTTGCAGAGGAATCTAGGTGATCTTGAGCACGAGTCATGCAAAATCTGTATGTAGGTAAAGCAAGTAATCAAGGCAGTAAAAGGATGCTAGTCTATATTGAATATTAAAGTTATATTATGTAGAGCATTGATGAAACAAACTACTGTGTACAGTTTGCGACTTTTGAGAAACTTTGTAGCTGAGATTGAGGTTCTGGATGCAGATTTGCTCGCTGAGTTGGAAGGTTCGTTTTCAGACATTTCGTCACCATACTAGGTAAAATCATCAGTGAGCCTCCAGCTGCACAGTTTTGGTCTCCTCATTGAAGGAACAATGCAAATAAATTGGAGGCAGTTGAAAGGACTATAAGATTGATTCCTGGAATCAGCAAGAATCAGCAAGAATGAGGAACAATTGCACAGGCTGGATCTGTTCGTCTAAACTCTAGTGAAAATAACGGCTGATATGATTGACATTTCTAAGATCCTGAATGGCCTTGACAAAAGAAGTGTAGAAAATGATGCTTCCTCTTATGGGTCAGTGCAGAACTAATGGATACAGTTTTAAAATTAGGAGCTGCCGTTTCAGGAGTGCTGTGAGACTTTGGAACTTTCTGCCTTCGAAGGTAGTGGAGATGGGGGTCATGGAATAATTTTAAGGCAGAGCGTATTTGATTCTCTTGCCTAACAAGAATCTAAAATTATCAGGAATAGATGTAATTGAGGAAATTGGAATACAAGCTAGCCTATGGCCCACTTGGATAACTTGCCACAAATCTAGCATTGCTATTCCTAGAGTCATACCAACTGGTAAAGTTTATTTTTAAAAAAAGGTGCATACCCCAGTTAACCTGACTTTTAAACCAAGATTAATAGAAAGCATGGACCAGATTTATGCACTAAACAAGAATTATTTCAGTAACTAGACTATAGCTACAAGTAAACAGATAAAAGCCATTACAGTACAACACTACAATCCAAAACCCTAACCTTCTTGTATACTTGCCTTACATATACAGAGAAAATAGATTATTAGCAGAGGTAGAAAAAAAACTGCAAAGTCAGCTCAGTGGTTTTGTTTCCCGATTCTGATGGTGAGAAGGTAACAGTGCCTTTGGCGTTCAGTTGCCTTTCTCCAGAAGTTTCCAATGGCTTGTAAGTAGTACAGAGTGTTGGATTCACTTGGAAAATATTCAATTCAATTCAATACAAAAGTTACAGCCCACAGCAACTGGTCCAAGAAAAATGTTTTCCTTCAAGTTTAAATGGATTTTTTTTACTGCAGAGAAGGGGCAGCTTCTGTAGAGGAGAACAACACACCCATGTGTTTTTCTCTCTCTGACTGTCTACCTCTATAACTTTCCCGTTCCAAACTGCTCAGTTAGCTGAGATCCAAGCAGCTTCACTTGTAAACAACTCCTTGGTTCCTAGTCATCTGCAAATTGTAGGAACCCACAGCCACAAAAACAGAATTCACATTCGATAACGAATCCCTCACTGTGAAATTATGCAGTCATCCTAGAAAATCCCTGTTTCTAAAATATAGTTCTCTCTCCTTTAGGTCTACGGTTTCTAAAGACACAAAAATAAAAAGGTAGTATTCTTACAGCAGCTTTGAAGTGAAACCAAAATGATCTCTCTCTGTTCCTAATTCACGTTCTTATGCTTGTTTACACAGTAAAGAGGGAGCTACTTGGAAATTCTCAACATTACCCCAAAACCTTGAGGTCTGAAGATATTATATGAAATATGGGTGAGGAAATCTGCTTCTGATTCTCAACTCACATTCCCCCAGCTCCTGAATCAGTACTTCTCCCTGAATGCCGCTTGGAAGATATACTGAGGGCAGAGATACTCTAGGTGAAGGACCTCAATGCTTATTCCACGTTAGTATTCCGGAAGCATGACACTGGCTGAACCCTGAAGGCCATATAATTTAAGACTGACACGGTGGCACGTGAGTGAACCAACATGAGATACACATTTACTACACCACATTCTTGCCAATCTACCACTGCAGGTGCATCGTTTCGTGATAGAACTAGTCGGAATGATCAGTGTCCAGTCCTCAAGAGGTCTGACTTCATGATATCATCATGCAAAGTACAACTGACTCAGAAGAGATTTAACAGCTCAAAATGGGCATCCAATGCACTGAGAGTCATCAGCAGTAGTAGAATTACATTCAACCATTATTTATAACCACATGATCTGGCCTATCCTTAACTCCATAATGCTCATTAAACCAGGGAATCAACTCTGTTTCAGCAAAAAATCTGCAATGGTGTGCCAGGAACAAAATTAGGCAGATCAAAAAAAAGGTGTCCAACTGGTGAAGCCATAATACAAATCAATATGTACGCTAAACAGCAGAAGCAGCATGTGATATTCACAGTTGAATGATTCCATAACCAAAGGATGACATCTAAGCTCTGCAATTCTGCACATTATCAGGAATGTTAATGGATAGTAAATTACTAAGTTGGAGAGGAGGCTTCACAAATAATCCAATTCTTAATGATTGGGAATCTAATAAAATCAGCCCAGAAGACAGAAATGTTCTTGAATGGACCATTTCAGCTTTCTCCCTAAGTCCGCAGCATGACAGATGTCAATCTCAAACAAATTTAATTCACTCCATATAATATAAAGAAATGGTTGGACATACTGGGTACAGCTAAAGCTAAAGGGTTCTGACAACAGCCCTGGTTTAGTGCTGAAGAGTTGTATCCCAGAACTAGCCTTGCCCCGAGCGAAGGTGTTCTAGTACAGCTACAATATTAAGCCCTACACAACATGGAAAATGGCCAGGTACAGTCTTGTCCACAAATAACAGGGCTAATCCAATCTAGCCAATTACCACAACCATACTCCCCACCAACTCTGTTTTAGGACTCATTACAACCTTTTTCCTCGGATGCACAGAGCTGAACTCTACAGGGGAGATGAAATTGACTGTCCATGATATCAAAACTGCATTTGGTAGACACCAAAACAACCCAAGCAAAGTTGAAGCCAGTGGGAATGGAGAGAAAACTCAGTGCTGGTTGGTGTCATACATACCATAAAGGAAGTTGGTTGGGGTTGTTGAAGAAAGAAAGTAGGAGTATACTTAAGAGGGAAATCAGCAGGGCAAAATGGGGAGATGAGATAGCTTTGGCAAATAGAATTAAGGAGAATCCAGAGGGTTTTCACAAATATATTAAGGACAAAAGGGTAACAAGGGGAGAGAATAGGGCTGTTCAAAGATCAGTAAGGCGGCCTTTGTGTGGAACCACAGAAAATGGGGGAGGTAGTAAATGAATATTTTGCATCTGTGGAAAAGGATATGGGAGATATAGACTGTAGGGAAATAGATGGTGACATCTTACAAAATGTCCAGATTACAGAGGAGGAAGTGCTGGATGTTTTGAAACAGTTAAAGGTGGATAAATCCCCAGGACCTGATCAGGTGTGCCCAAGAACTCTGTGGGAAGCTAGAGAAGTGATTGCTGGGCCTCTTGCTGAGATATTTGTATCATCGATAGTCACAGGTGAGGTGCCGGAAGACTGGAGGTTGGCAAATGTGGTGCCGCTGTTTAAGAAGGGCGGTAAAGTCAAGCCAAGGAACTATAGACTGGTGAGCCTGACCTCAGTGGTGGGGAAGTTGTTGGAGGGGAATCCTGAGGGACAGAATGTACATGTACTTGGAAAGGGAAGGACTGATTTGGGATAGTCAACATGGCTTTGTGCGTCGGAAATCATGTCTCACAAAGTTGATTGAGTTTTTTGAAGTAACAAAGAAGATTGATGAGGGCAGAGCAGATGTGATCTATATGGACTTCAGTAAGGCATGCGACAAGGTTGCCCATGGGAGACTGATTAGCAAGGTTAGATCTCTTGGAATACAGGGAGAACTAGCCATTTGGATACAGAACTGGCTCAAAAGGTAGAAGACAGAGGGTGGTGGTGGAAGGTGGTTTTTCAGACTGGAGGCCCGTGACCAGTGGAGTGCCAAAAGGATCGGTACTGGGCCCTCTACTTTTTGTCATTTACATAAATGATTTGGAGCATAAGAGGTACATTTAGTAAGTTTGCAGATGACACCAAAATTGGAGGTGTAGTGGACAGCAAAGAGGGTTACCTCAGATTACAACAGGATCTGGACCAGATGGGCCAATGGGTTGAGAAGTGGCAGATGGAGATTAATTCAGATAAATGCGAGGTGCTGAATTTTGGGAAAGCAAATCTTAGCAGGACTTATACACTTAATGGTAAGGTCCTAGGGAGTGTTGCTGAACAAAGAGACCTAGGAGTTTAGGTTCATAGCTCCTTGAAAGTGGAGTCACAGGTAGATAGGATAGTGAAGGCGGCATTTGGTAAGCTTTCCTTTATTGGTAAGAGTATTGAGTGCAGGAGTTGGGAGGTCATGTTGCGGCTGTACAGGACATTGGTTAGGCCACTGTTGGAATATTGTGTGCAATTCTGGTCTTCTTCCTATCAGAAAGATGTTGTGAAACTTGAAAGGGTTCAGGAAAGATTTACAAGGATGTTGACAGGGTTGGAGGATTTGAGCTACAGGGAGAGGCTGAACAGGCTGGGGCTGTTTTCCCTGGAGCGTCGGAGGCTGAGGGGTGACCTTATAGAGGTTTACAAAATTATGAGGGGCATGGATAGGATAAATAGACAAAGTCTTTTCCCTGGGGTCGGGAAGACCAGAACTAGAGGGCATAGGTTTAGGGCGAGAGGGGAAAGATATAAGAGAGACCTAAGGGGCAATGTTTTCACGCAGAGGGTAGTACGTGTATGGAATGAGCTGCTAGAGGATGTGGTGGAGGCTGGCACAATTGCAACATTTAAGAGGCATTTGGATGTGTCTATGAATAGGAAGGGTTTGGAGGGATATGGGCCGGGTGCTGGCAGGTGGGAGTAGATTGGGTTGGGATATCTGGTCGGCATGGAAGGGGTTGGACCAAAGGGTCTGTTTCCATGCTGTACATCTCTAGGACTCTATGACAGTCATCTCAGTCCTCGGATATCACTGCATGACTTGCTCAGGGCTCAATCTTCTTCCGCTGTTTCATCAATGTCTTCCCCTTCTTTGTTAACTCAAACAGCAGTTCACATGTAATTGTAATGCCCTTACAGCCCAGATACTTAAGAAATTTGTGTCCATGTGCAGCAAGCCTTGGAAATGTTTAGGTTTGAACAGAAAAATGCAAGTAATATTCAGGCTGTTGACGTGCCAGGCAATGACCATCCTCAACAAGTGAAAATCTAGCTATCTTCCCTTGTATTCAAGAGCATTGCTAACACTGAAACCTCTATAATTTTAATGTTGAGGAGAGGTTACCATTGACCAGAAACCTAACTAGACTTACTGTTTTGAGTCACGCAGCAACAAGCAGCTGGTCAGAGGCTAGAAATGTGCCTGCGAATAACTGATCTCCTGACTGTTCCAAGACTTTTCACCGTCCACAAAGACCAAGTCCAGATCTGATGAAATACTTGCCTGAATGATGAAAATAACTTCACCACAGAAGAGCTCAATACCATTCAGAAAAAGCAACCAACTGGCACCTCATCCAACACAGTAAATCATATTTTCCACAGCACAAATGAATTCACCAAGCTTCCTTCTCTAGCACCTTCTAAACCCACAATCTCTACCATCCATAAACATGAGTTTTTAAGCCATATGGAACATGACCACCAAGTTACACTACAAGCCACACCATTCTGATTTGGAGTGACAGTATATGCCATCCTTTGTTCACTACTGCTCGGTCAAAAAAGCTAGAAATCTCTTCCTAACAGCATTATGAGTGTACCTACACCTAATAGATTGCACTGTTTCAAAAGGCGGCTCAACATTACTCACTTTAGAACAGTTAGGGATATGCAACAAATGCTGGGCATTGCCAGCAGTATTCCTGTCTTGCAAAAGGTTCTTTTAAAACAATATACATGAAGAAATCTTAATTTTTCACCCTGAGCTAAGACCCATACTCAATTATAGAATCTGTGGAGATGTTTTTTGAATAATAATGATGCAGCATTACACGTGATGCATTTACCTAATGAAGCATCTGACAAGTTAATAATTCGAGATTTATTTCCACAACTTAATTTTTTTCCTTTCTCACTTAAAGACGTCATTCTGGTAGGATGTTGCAAATATCAGACGACCTTGAGTACTTCACCTAAATTGCTAATCTTCGTGCAAGTTCAGCAATGACGGCATTTTGCTTGGTAACTAAGCGCATCATTCAGGCAAGTATTTCATCAGACCTAGACTTGTGCTTTATGGATGGTGAAAGGTCTTGGGGGCAGTCAGGTAGTCAGTTATTCGCAGGTACATTTCTAGCCTCTGACCAGTTTCTTGTTGCTATGTGACTCACAACAGCAAGTCTAGTTAGGTTTCTGGTCAATGGTAACCTCCCCCTTGACACATACATATTCTAATATAGGCATCTCTGCAAAATTTGGAAATGAGAGAATTTAGGTGATTTTGTGTGTTTTGCTAATCAGGATAGGGAAAGATAAAACTCAGTTGTGACTGCGATTAGATAATTCAGCAGACACCATGGATAAATTAAATAAGAACAAAATAATTATATCCTTCCTAGTGGTTTACTCAGTTTTTTGCAAAATAGCAATAAAAGTCTATTGGCAATTCATTACTTGCAGGTACTTAATCATCGCTGATTAAGCTACCAGGATTTACTACATCATAAAAGTCTCAATTAATAAGTTGTAAAAAGTTAAAGTTTCTTCTCCCAAAGGCTTGCTGGATCTATTCACTGCATAGTAATACTGCACGAAATAATAAGAAAAAAAGATGCTGAGCTGTGTCATTCAGGGAAAATGTCAAAAGAATGCAGAGATATGCGGCTCCCAACTTCCATTTAATTCCAACATTATTTCCTAATCTCCTTGTATTTAACAGCCCCAACCATGAAGAGTTGCAGTCAGCAGTAGCAATCCATCACTAACGAGGATGATTATCTGCCTAGGAAATTTTGTGTCATGACCCACAGAATCCATGACTACTATGTGGCTGAAGTGCTTGATCTTCGAGCTGCATATCTAACTACACATTTGGCAGGTAGTCTTGAAATCATTCCTTTCCCTGGTTCATTTTCCATACTTATCCTTACCTATGGGTATTCTCAAACAAAAGAAAAGTGTCCCTTCACGCAGGAACTTCTTCCAATTCAGTTTCTTCTGAACAAGGGTCTCCAAATTGACATCTATGCTGCATTTCTTGACAGAAGCCTTCAGGGAGCTTCCGAAATGCTTCCTTTGCCCTCCTCTCATTTGAGTGCCTTCTTTGAGTTGGGAAAAGTTTTGGTCTGGCAATTGGAACTCAGGCAAACTAAGCACGTGACCAGTCTAGCAGAGTTGGTTTTGGATGATCATGGCCTCAAAGCTCATGCTGTTGTTTGTTTTAAAGATGCTGATCTAATTAGACCTGCCCTCCCAGCTGATTCAGAGAATCATCTCAAACAGCATTGATGGCACTTCTCAAGGGCCATGAGGTGGTGTCTTTATGTAGTACAAGTTTCACAGCCCTATGGAAAAGTCAGAAAGATGACTTTCTTATACACAAGTGTCATAGTATCAGCACAGATGTAATGGTCATTTAAGTTCCATTTCTTAGGCATCTAAAGGCAGGGCTCACAGAGTGAATCTCTGTGCCAGTGTCAGCCTTAGATGAGAAGTGGCTTCCCAGAGAGGGAAATATTCCATGTTTGGAAGGATTTCTCTGTTAACTTTAGTGAAGGGATGGACCAGAACTTAATCTAGGAGAGGTTGGTAAAAGATTTGAGTTTTGTTGAGGTTGATGCTGAGACCAATTCTTCAGTATGCTTTGAGAGGCTTGAAGATTCTCTTCAAGAGAGTGAAGATAACATTGTCATCCATATACTTAAGTTCCACAACTGAGATCTGTATCATTTGCTTCTTGGAGTTCAATCAGTTGAGGTGCAGTACAACAAATAGCTGCCTTTCCTTTATTTTCTCTGATGTACATGTGTACACAGTGTAAAAGCTTCCTCAAATGATAATTCCAAGATCACAAACACCATCAGAAAACAAATTTTTATTGAGAAACAAATAGAGTCATAGAGATGTACAGCATGGAAACAGACCCTTTGGTCCAACCCGTCCATGCTGACCAGATATCCCAACCCAATCTAGTTCCACCTGCCAGCACCCGGCCCATATCCCTCCAAACCCTTCCTATTCATATTCCCATCCAAATGCCTCTTAATTGTTGCAATTGTACCAGCCTCCACCACTTCCTCTGGCAGCTCATTCTGTACACGTACTACCTTCTGCATGAAAAATATGCCTCTTAGGTCTCTTTTATTGTTAAGATTTTCTCAAAACAGCTGTGGCTTTAAATTCTGAAGGATATGTACTTTAAATTACATTAAGGGAATACACAAGAGATCTCAGCAAAAATGGTCCAGCTGCTATGCACAAAAAATATTGAACTAAATTGCACTAGCTATCTTTACTTGTGACAATAAGAAAGAATGTGCATGATATCGGAGACAAAAAAAGAATTTAATTTTATCTCTTATAACTGCTTGCGCTACCAGTCAATTATTTATATTATAAATTCCCATTTTTATCTCAATTACAAATTCTACTCGAAAAATACCTGCAAACTTGACACACAAATTATGCCCTCCCTAGGCATATTTTAATAAACAATTTATATTACAACTGTAGTTAGCCAATCCTCTATTTATATACCACCCACCACCATGAGCTTGTATCTTAGAGTCATCGAATCATACAGTACAGAAACAGGCCCTTTAGCCCAATCTGTCCATGCTGACCAGGTTTCCTAAACTAGTACCACTTGCCTGCGTTCAGCTCATATTCTTCTAAACTCTTCCTATTCATGTACCCATTCAGATATCTTTTAAATTGTTCCTGTTTCTACCACTTCCTCTGGCAGCTTGTTCCATACACACACCATTCTGCATGAGAAAGTTGCTCCTCTGGTCCTTTATAAATCTTTTCCCTCTCACTTTAAACCTAAGCCCTCTAGTTTTGAACTCCCCCAGCATGGGATAAAGACCCTTGTTATTTGTCATATCTATGCCCCTCAGTACTTTATAAACCTTTGGCAGCCTCCTTTGCTCCATGGAAAAAAGTCCCAGCCTATCCATATAACTCAAACCTACCAGTCTCAGTAACACCCTTGTAAATTATTTGGTTTGCATTGCTGCTTTTCCAACTTCAATTGCTGTGCTATTGTCTCAATTACATCAAACTTCCAGACACCTACTTTTAAATCTAACCCTAATGTCCCAGCCAACTCAATTAACCTAACCTTGGTTACTCTTTGTAAATCATCCATCAAAATCTTCCCTCCCCAGAAAATTGTTAGCCACTACCAATATTTCATCTAATATTTCACAAGAAATATGGTGTAATTGATTTACACATTTTATTTAAATAAAATGTCTCCTACTGCAAGTCCCTGCTTTTACATTATAATGGAGGCTGGAGTACACTGTTGCTCTAGTGCCAGTACACCTGGGTTATAACATGAAATAAAGATACTTTTCAAAATGATCAATTAAATACTTTATCAATACCAGGTTTTACAAAGATCTATTGTTTAGGTTTCCTCACGCAAAACTGATCTCACGCATACCAAATGGCTAAAATGACCTCCACATGTATAGATGGTGGCATGATGTCAGTAGGCCAGGACACTTTGTAAAAACATCTGCATATATACTGATGTCATTAATTTTGTGCTCAGTGACATCAACAGTACATATGCAGACTTGTTCAAATGAACCTACATTTGCAGGGAGAGGTTGAGACCTGGAGGAATAGGTCGTTGCTGCCGTGCCTCACCACCAGGGAGGGGCACTTGATGGAGCTGGGCTGTTGCATGTCTGGAAACTAGAGCAGGTAGTGATGAGGGGGAAGATCAGCAAATGAGGAACAGGCACAGCAGTAGCATGGCCCCCTGGCAGGACAGGGAGAGCATGATAAAAAAAAAGTGGCATGGAGACAACATTAGAAAGGGAAACTGCAAATTGGGGCACAAGTGTCAGCGCCACATAATCCAAAAAAAATCAATATAAAAAATATTTATTTCAGCTTGGAGAGAGGAGTACTTAATTTGTACTATTCATTCTGGCAATTTTAACTTAAGGTGTTGAGCAGCAGAGACAGCAGAGCAGTTCATACAGTTGAAACTAATTCCTCAGGATTTGGAGCAATGTGACTTTCGCACACTTAAGAATGAAATAAAGTGGTTCTTCAAGTGTGCGCGCTCTTTGTAACACATAGTGGTGGTATTTCCAGCATACACAGCCTCCTTCATAAACATCAATATGAGTTAATTATTAAACTGAATAAATACAGTAAAGGTACAATTATTTTACAGAATGTAACGATAAAGCTTATCCCTCTAAATATCTTCAAAACAAATACAGACAAAAATGCACACACCCTTTTGGAAAAGATTTAAAAAAACTCTCTCTCCTCCAATTGCTTTTTGAAATATCTTTGGCAAAGATTATTCTTGAAAGCTAAAGGATAAAATGTAGGATTTTCCAGAGTCTGGTGTTTTGGTACATGTTATCAAATCATGAACCACGCATAATGTCTTGCGGGGACATTTGGCTCAGGAAATGGTCTTGACACTTTCTTTCAATCACTCTTTCAAAAGAACAAATTGGTTCCCCAAAACTCAACAAGATGGTTTTCAGAAAGGAGATATATCAGATAAGCAGCATGTTCTTAGCAAGCTTTCCGACTCAGCTTATTCTTACTGGGTTTTCTGCTAACTCAGCTGGTTCTTTACAGGCTTTCCTCCAACTGAACAAGATAAAACAAGAACCTTTCCAAGCCAGTCAATGTTCAAAATAGCCTCAGTGGTGTCTCTAGCAAAGCAAGCAGTTACCACCACTCATCTGAATTCTAGGAAGACTTATTTATGCTAACTCACCATAGTCTTTTTTTCCAATTTCTAGTCTATGATCACAATTATAAACTCAGTGGTTCACTGAATTTGCCAACCTTAATTGATCCTGCAACATATCTTAGTTTTCACAACAAGGACAATCAGTTTGAAACAGTGTTTTCGTCAAGCAAATGAAGTTGCTCTTGGTAACCAAAATTTGGTGGTGTGAAAGCACAAAAGATAGGGCATTTCAGGGTCTTCAAATAGGCAGATGCAGCTGTGGCATAGAACTGAGTCACAAAGTCAGGATAGTCATTTTTTTCAGTTTCTAATCCATGGCGAATTAGCTAATGCAAACTGCAGTGAGATAAGTTAAAAATCACACAATACCAGGTTATAGTCCAACAGGACTATAATTGGAAACACTAGCTTTCAGAGTGCCGCCCCATCAGATGGTTGTGGAGGACACAATTGTAAGACACAAAATTTATAGCAAAAGTTTACACAATGTGATGTAACTGAAATTATACATTGAAAAATACCTTGATTGTTTGTAGAGTCGTTTATCTGTTAGAAAGACCATGATGGTTTCACTTCTTTCATGTGTAAATCACAAACATTTGCCTGTTCTTTTTCTCAGGGAGTGATAAATGGGATCAGAGTCAATGTGTTTGTTGATAGAGTTCCAGTTGGAATGTCATGCTTCTAATTACTTTGTAAATTATTTACAAAATACCTTGCAAGAACTGTACCAAACACTACATGGGACAAGGAGAAAGTGAGGACTGCAGATGCTGGAGATCAGAGTTTCCTGAAGAAGGGCTTATGCCCGAAAAGTCGATCCTCCTGCTCCTTGGATGCTGCCTGACCTGCTGCGCTTTTCCAGCAACACATTTTTCATGGGACAAACTGGCAGAAAACTAGCTACCAGGATACATGAACATCAACTAGCCACAAAAATACATGACCCACTCTCAATGGTATCCTTACATAGGCATGAGAAAGGACGCCACTTCGACTGGGACAACACATCCATCCTAGGCCGAGCCAAAGAGAGAAACACATGAGAATTCCTAGAAGCACGGCATTACAACTGGAACTCTATCAACAAACATATTAATTCTGATCCCATTTATCACTCCCTGAGAAAACTATACCAGGAAATGACATCACCGTAGGAAATGACATCACCAACCCAAGGAAACCTAAACATATAAATAGAAAGTGGGCCATGCCACCAGTGCTTCATCCGGAGGCTCGCTGATGATGTTACTTAATATGTTGACAAAACATCTAAAAACAAACCTTCCAGCTCAGCGAGCAAACCTACATCCAGAACCTCAACCTGAACTACAAATCTTCTCAAAACTTGTGAGGTCACAACTTACCTGCCATCCAGTAATCCTTTTAGTACGCAGGAACACAGCAACAGAAATAGGCCATTCAGCCCCTTGAGCTTGTTCCACCATTCAATGAGATCATGGCTGACCTATACCATATATCATGTTCTTCATATATTAAACATTTGCAAGGGTCTGATTCAGCTCTGATATCTGACACCACACTCAGTGGTCTATCAAAGGGTTCTGATTCAGTGCATGAGAAGTGTGCTGTATGACAAAATAATGAAGATCTTCCAGCAGTTATAAATTTGTACCCCAGGGTGAATCAATGAAGTACAATGGCATTTTTGGAGATGTTGGTAAGCAGTGATGAGAAGATGGTAAAGTCACTACAGTCCTAATGGACCATAGGGCTGTTCTCTCATTAGGAAGGCATGACTGGTGATGGTTTAACCCATGGGTCATCACACTATAGCAAGGGGACAGTTTGAGAAGGACCTTCCATGGTAACCTTAGGCAGTGTGAGAATTGATCCCACACTGTTGGCCTTGACCTGCACTGCAAACTGCTATTCCACCAACTAAGCTGATGAACCTCCGAGATGTAACTATGCTGTAAAAATGTTCACACTTTTAACACAAATTTAGAGATTTAAAATTGATGCAGATATTATATCATCCGCTATCTACATAATTTTCTCACGGCTGTAATATTCCCAACCTTAGTCATCTCTCAGTTCATCTAGTAAAACCCTCTTTCATGCCTTTGTTATTCAATATCCCCTGCAGAAGTACTCTGAACTATCAAAATGAAAGAAGGATGACAGAAACATCTTGGTTATTTGTTTGTATTCCCTTCAGAAAATTATTAATTTCCCTACATTTTACAACTGGAGTTGAAATTTATAGTCAAGTAAATGTTTTACTCAAAGAGGATCAATGCTTGATCTGATGGTAAAATGTTAAGCTTAGGGAAGTTTTATTTAAAATTTCAGTCACTGCCTTAGTAGGTCAACATGAATGCCATGCATACCTCGTCAAAGATGCCCAGAAACAAAAAGGTTCAATTCGAGAAGAAAACACTGATTGAGCTCGTATCAAAATAAGAATGCAACACATAGTTTAGAATTAGAATCCCTACAGTATGGAAATAGGCCCTTCGGCCCAACAAGTCCACACCAACCCACGGAAGAGTAACCCACCCAGATCTATTCCCTACATTTACCCCTGACTAATAACCTACACTGTGGGCAATTTAGCATCGCCAATTCACCTAAACTGCACATCTTTGGATTGTGGGAGGAAACCACAGCACCTGGAGGAAACCCACGCAGGCACCTGGAGGAAACCCACGCAGACACCGGGAGAATGTACAAACTCAACACAGACAGTCTCCCGAGGGCAGAATCGAACCAGGATCGCTAGTGCTGTGAGGCAGCAGTGCTAACTACTGAGCCACTGTGCTGTCCTTTTTTAGGAACTTAAGGCCCCAAGAGCTAGAAATGAGGTGGTAAGATGGGAGTCCAAAGTTCCCATCCCGCCTTACACTGTTCCCATTCTTCATCCTTATTCAACACCTTCAAAAATGGAAAAACAAGTGCACAGAAATGAGGCAAATGTAGAAACAAACTAGAAATTCCTATTGATCCAATCCACTAAAATTCTCAATCTTGCTCGCAACCACTATCTAATCAGATGGTTCTAAACCACAAGACGCTAACTGACCCCAATCCAAAATTCCAAGCTTATTCTCTCCATTACAAAGTTCATCAGCTTTCATCTCTGAAGTATCAAAGTTTGAGACATTTCTGTAAGCTTTTGTGCTACTCCATTTTCCTCTTCAAAATCTTCTTCGAAACTTACTTTTTATAATCAAACAATTAGTGCCTCCTCCGAATATCTGCTTCTTAGTCTCAATGTAGTTTTGTGTGAGAGTAGTCTTCAATGAAGAACCAAGAGACGTTTTTCCATATTCAATGCATGACATATTACAAAACTATTACTATCTGATGAATTATTACTTAAAGAAGGTGCACAAAAAGTTAGTATTGCCTTTGTTAAAGAATATTTGAACAAGGGTCAAGAATGTTTAGCCAAAATAAACCCTCTTTATCCCCTTACTTGATTTTATTGCTACTCCTTGAAAGCCACAGTTACACTCTTATTTGATTCTCTAAATTCAAGGTGAAGAGTGAACACAAAAGTGGAAACAAATCAACCTCAACTCAGCCCTTCACAAATACCCTTCCAGAGTACTGTTACATTATAATAGTGCTACATGACTTACATTCCATGGGTATGAACTAATGATCGAGAGACAAGTTCAAACACCACCTTGGAAGCTATGCCAATTTACTTTCAATAAATAAAATAAATGCAGAATAAAGAGCTGACATTCATGGTGCTGACATTGCTGAATTGTCACAAATCTGGTTCATTAATGTCCTTTAGGGAAGTAAAATGTTGCTTTTATTTGGCCTATGATTTCGATCAAGAGAAATGCTACTGAAACTTAAGTACTCTGAATGGTCTAGCAAGCCATTCAGTTGTATTCATGAGCTTAGCTCACCACCATCATAATAAATGCTGGTCTTGTCAATGATACTCAAATCCTAAGAATGAATAATTCATAGAATCATATAGTAAAGTACAGACCTTTGGCCTTTGTTATGGTTGATTTTATGTAATTTAACTACCTTTTCAAAAGTCTAACCAAGTAACTTAGTGCAGTTACAGCGAGCAATACAACGGTGTCACACTGTCATATAAAGGGGATTTTCTTTAAAAACAAGAGTTAAATTCATACTTTTGGTACAAGTTAACCACATAAAAAACACTCCACTGATTACTAGCTCCCATATTTCTGTCACAAATTCACACTCCATTAATTTTTATATATCCATCAAGTCTTCCCACATCCACTAGGTCTCATCGCCTGAAGGGATGTTAATTTTAAACAAACAGACTCCCTCTTTTTAGGTAAATCAACACGTGCATATCATATAAAAACCATAATATGTAGAATGACAGCATTATGTTCCCCTTTTGCACAGTAAAAGTTCAAAGTGTACTTTGCAATCAGCAACTGACAGTATATGTAATTTAGAGGGGTTTGGCAACTTACATTTTTAAGAATTATTAGAATTTCTGTGCAAAAAACTGTAAACTAAAATTTACTGAATGATCCCCAATGAAGAAATTACCAATAAGAGTTCACTTCTTGCAACCGCTATATAAACATTTATCAAAATCAAATGTAAATTAAAGTATGGATTAACAGTAAAACAGTACTACAAAAAAAATTAGCGTTCACTTGAAATAATCAAAACAAGATACATATTATACACCACAAGCATTCACATCACTCCCCTCACAAATGTAGCATTGTGTAGCTACTTTCAGATAATGCTCTTTATTTATACTCTTGTTGAGTAGTTCAGGCCTAATACAACAACAGTTTGCACTTAAGAGATCGGGTATGATTACCATCAGCAAGACAGACTTCGACAAACCTTCTTTCCCTCATATTGCAACAGTCTTGATGGAGTAGCTTTCTAGAGTTTCTCTTCGACTGACAGCCCATAAGCAAAACGGTGCACAGATTAGCCATTTCTGGAAAACACCCAGCTCTTTACTGTCACAAGTCATTCACACAGTTTTCCAGGATTCAGATATGTTTAGCCACCTCTCAAAGTATCTTGAAGAATTCCTGTATCCCTTTCTGCAAAACAGACAAGCTGATACCTTCTCTCAAAAAAAAACTAAATGTTTCACTTTCCATGGGTATCTGTTATTTGTAGCTTTCCTTTGTCTTCAGCTAGCTATCACATCTGTCACATGACATCTTTCTTTATTTTTGTTGGCACAGCTTTACACTAAATGTCGTCAGGTAATGAGGACCCATATTTATTATCCAAGATAATTATATTTGATGCAAAATCTTTAGCCTCCTTTTCAACAAGTTCTTCAAAACAATGACAGATTCCACAGACCTTTTAAAAACTATACTTTTTAAACTTTCTGTGCTATAACCAGGCCAAAGGTTGTTACCGAATTTAATTGTCTGGTGAAATACAAAAGCTGCTGGATGCAAGTAATGTACATTGCAATGTAGCAACGGGAAAGATGGTGAGATGATAAGCACACAGCAAAATTATTGAATAAATCAGTTAGCAGCTTCTTGGGTCAAGACATACAGTGAAAAAACACAAATCTAGAAGTGGGTATCTGATTTGCTTCTCCATAAATTTGGAAATACCAATACAAAGTTTATGTAAAGATTTGTAGCTCGGGTGCCAGTTGTCATGGTTGTGGGTATGTTCACTGAGCTGGGATGTTGGCTTGCAGACGCTTTGTCCCCTCTAACTGACATCTTCAGTGTTTTGGAACCACCTGTGTAGCGCTGTTGTACTCTGCCTTCCCAAATTTATTTGGTTCCATTTCTGCTGCTTCCAGCTGCCAGTTCTTGTTTGTTGTAGTGGTCAGTGTCTTGGGTCCAAGGTCAATGTGCTTGTTGATAGCATTCATCCATGGATTCTATGCTTCTCAGAATTCTCTGACTGTCCTCGGTTCAGCTTGTCCCACAATTGTTGTGTTGTCCCAGTCAAATTTGTGGTCTCTGTCATCTGTGTGTATGGCTTATAAAGACAATTGGTCAAGGTGTTTAGTGGCTTTTTGGCGTTCGTGGATGCGGATTGTTCGTTGTCAGCCTATTTGCCCTATCTGGTGCTTCGTGCAGTCTTTGCGTGGAATCTTGTAAATTACATTAGTCTTGCACATGATAGGTACTGGGTCTTTTCTCTTGGTGAGTTTTTGTCTGAGCGTGCCTGTCGTTTTATGGGCTGTCATGAATCCCAGTGGTTGAAGAAGTCTGGCTGTCAGTTCCAAAACATTTTTTATGTAAGGTAGCATGGTTACCGAGTTAGATGGTGGTATGTCCTTGTCAGGTTGTTTGTTAGGTATGTGCGGATGAAATTGCGGAGGTACATGTTCTTCTTCTTCTTCCCTTCGTAGGTCGGGAGTACTGCAGTGTGTTGTAGCCCATTTGAACAGGGTCTGAATGCAGCTTCTCTTGTGTGTGTTTGAGTGGCTGCTGTTGTAGTGTAGGACCTGCTCGGCATGTGGCTTTCTTGTACACTTTGTGGTGCATTCACCATTCTGTGTTCTTTGTACCATCACATCCAGGAATGGGAGTTGATTGTTGGTTTCCTCCTCTCTCGTAAATCTGATCCTTGCGAGTATGGTGTTAATGGTCCGGTGTGTGTTCTCTATGTCTGTCCTTTTAATGATAACAAAAGTGTCGTCTACGTATCTGATCCAGAGTTGGGTCTGGTTTGTGGTAGGGTTGTTTGTTCCAATCTTGACATCACTGCTTCTGATACGAACCCGATGGTAATCCCATAGGCGTTCTATTGAACTGATAATATATATTTGGTTGTCGAATGTGAAGTGTGCCATCAAGCACAGCCTAGTAGTTGGAGTATGCAGTCCTTGGTGACAGGTTTCCCATCATGTTGTCTGTTCTGCCTGTCCAGGAGGTTGGCTATTGTACTTTGGCTAGAACTTCGTCAATTGAAGTGAACAGGAATTAGATTTGAGAGAGGAGGAAACCAACAATCGACTCCCATTCCTGGATGTGATGATATGAAGTACACAGAACAGTGAATGAACCACAAAGGATACAGGAAAGCCACTCATGCCGACCAAGTCCTGCACTACAACAGCAGCCACCCAAACACGTGCAAGCAATCTGCATTCGGACCCTGTTCAAAAAAGAGTTACAACACACTGAAGCACTCCCGACTTACGAAGGGAAGAAGAAGACCACCTTTACAGAGTCTTTGCCTAGAACATGTACCCCTGCAACTTCATCCACACATACCTAACAGACAAACAACCTGACAAGGGCATGCCACAACCTAACTCAATAGCCACGCTACCTTACATAAAAAACATTTCGGACCTGACAGCCAGACTTCTCCGACCGCTGGGATTCATGACAGCCCATAAACCGACAGGCACGCTCAGATAACAACTCACCAGGACAAAAGACCCAGTACCCATCATGTGTAAGACTAACGTAATTTACAAGGTTCCATGTGAAGACTGCACAAAACACTATATAGGGCCAACAGGCAGACAATGAACAATCCACATCCACAAACATCAACGAGCCACGAAATGCATGACTAGCTTTCTCTATAAGCCATACACACAGATGACAAGGACCACAAATTCGACTGGGACAACACAACAATATAGGACAAGCTAAACAGAGTATAGCCAGAAAATTCCTAGAAGCATAGAGTCCATGGATGAGTGCTATCAACAAGCACATTGACCTGGACCCAACACACTGGCCTCTACAATGAACTACTGGAACTGGCAGCTGGAAGCAGCAGAAATGGAGCCAAATAAATTCCAGAAGAGACAGTACAGTAGCATTGTACAGAAGGCTCCAAAGCACTGTAGATGTCACCTAGACAGGGGACGAAACGTCTGCAAATCAACTTCCCAGCTTGGCGAACATACCCACAACCACGACATATCAATACTTCCTGAAGAACTCAGCATTTATGCACATGAGCAAATGAGTTGCTGTACTTCTCTAGTTGCACACTAACTCTGCTAGAAAATTCAAATGCAAGTGAATCTTTAATGATGTGATAAATTTAATTATTAAAAAACTCTCTCTCAGGATATAGGAATGTAACTTGAGAAGTGTCTCATCTTATTCCAAAAAAGGTTTCTTTAAGATTTCTTTGTCTGTTTTGTCTCTCTCTTTTAATTTGAAAATTTCATCCCTCCTTTAATTCACTTTGTCCATAATCCAAATACTTTTTTAAATATTTGTATGGTTGTGAAAGGATTTGTTAATCCATTTAGTTGCCCAGCCCATACATGCCCAACATCCCGGCGCTCTAAAAAGGATATCTCAGTACTCAGCTGCTGTTCAACAGCTGTAAGCCTAACAAACATCAAGTGTTGTACCTTCACTGATGACTAAAATATGGGTCAAAATATACCTGGAGAATGCTCATCTGTTTTATCCATTCTTCTTTACTAATCAGCTGTTCATTGAAAGAACTTGGTTGCGCACTACTTTGAGCTGTTGTGTTAAGACATTTGTTGAATACCATTTACATTATGACTGATTACAATTTTGGCATGTTCGAGTGAATATCGGTTTATGAATTAGATTTGAGTATTGCCCAAACATGGAGGCACAGGAATAAATTTGTATTATGCCTGCCCCAAGAGGTGTTTTTGCCTATTCTGGAAAAACAGCTTGACAGTTATTCATAATTGCTTATCTGAAAAAAAATAAGTATTGAAATTAATATTGTAAAGCAAAAATCAATGGCTGGGCTATTTATTGGGAGTTAGAAAAAGGATGAGTGATAGTCAGAATACAATACTAGTTACTTTGAAACATAGAAACTTTTACTGGCCAAAATAGTGAGGCAATTTCCAGTCTGTTATCTATGCTTTCTTTGAGCTTTCAAATCATATAAAGCAATTGAAATTCCAACTTAAATGCCTACACAGACAGTGTATCACCAGGTTTTGCTACACTTAACATTTGGCAATCTGCAAGAAAAGCAAAGACGGTGCCAACAAATGATGGTGTTAAGGCATTATATCCTTAAAAACCCTTTCTTTCCAAATAAAGGTTGGATCTTTAATTCAAGTCAAGTCCTGTGACATTCTGAACATGAAAAAGGTTTTCATACCAAACTCTACATTGGGGTGCAGACCACATTTTCTGAATGGTCACTGGAGACACCCCTGGAGTTTGATATCAAGATTGGAGCCTCATAGTTACTTTTAAGATGGGAAGAGTCCATAAATGAGTAAACCAAAAAATAATTAAACCAAAGTTGTATAAAAAGTGCTGAACTGAATCAATGTAATAACTACTTTCCTTTGCTCTTTATCAACTGTTGACAGAATGAAGAACGAAAGAAAGAAGAGCTTTTTATTTAGTAACAAAATTGATACATTTAAGATATTTATTTCTCTAAATTATACTGGGCATCCTGCAGGCAAACACACTATTAGACAGATGTCTGGGTTGTATTTATCACCTATCATTGAAACATTAATTTCAGAGTACAGTACTTGCATTCCACTTGGTTTACACAATATATAGGACTACTTCCTGTTAGATCAGTCAGCTTTCAGTTTTACTGATTAGTGGCATCCTTGTTTTTAAATTAATCATGGATATTAATTAATACCATAAAGAAAAAAATTTCTGGCATAAGTTAAACTCAGAAGTATGATTAGCACAAGTTGAAAGGGGATACTGAAATGTTTGGTCCCCAATCACATTTAAAAAAGGTTAAAAGTACCACAGAACATCGAACATCAAGATTTTGTACTTCCGAAAGAAAATTAATCAATCACAGAGTCATACAGATGTACAGCGTGGAAACAGGCAATTCGGTCCAACCCGTCCATGCCGACCAGATATCCCAACCCAATCTAGTCCCACCTACCAGCACCCAGCCCATATGCCTCCAAACCCTTCCTATTCATATACCCATTCAAATGCCTCTTAAATGTTGCAATTGTGCCAGCCTCCACCACATCCTCTGGCAGCTCATTCCATACACGTACCACCCACTGCGTGAAAATGTTGCCCCTTAGGTCCCTTTTATATATTTCCCCCTCACCTTAAACCTATGCCCTCTAGTTCTGGACTCCCCGACCCCAGGGAAAAGACTTTGTCTATTTATCCTA
>NC_057727.1:33097890-33101764 GCF_004010195.1 Chiloscyllium plagiosum | reverse complement strand
TGTGTTTCAAGACATCCAGCACTTCCTCTGTAATCTGGACATTTTGCAAGATGTCACCATCTATTTCCCTACAGTCTATATCTTCCATATCCTTTTCCACAGTAAATACTGATGCAAAATATTCATTTACTATCTCCCCCATTTTCTGTGGCTCCACACAAAGGCCGCCTTACTGATCTTTGAGGGGCCCTATTCTCTCCCCTCGTTACCCTTTTGTCCTTAATATATTTGTGAAAACCCTCTGGATTCTCCTTAATTCTATTTGCCAAAGCTATCTCATGTCCCTGTTTTGTCCTCCTGATTTCCCTCCTTTTAGCTCACAGCAGTTCACAGAAGAACAAGTCTTGTCTAGCATCAAAATGCCCTGAGCAAGAGACTTAGGAAGAACCATAAGCAATATCCTTTATGTTGACCCCGCAATTCTGGTTCTGATTGTAAAGGATCAAGGTAATGTCAATGGTACTGGGTGGAGCAGAGGTGATGAAAATAGGGATCTTTATGCAGTCCATGCTTATTGGCATATGTGCACGTGTTTATGTTAATGTAGCCTCTCCTACCACACCACCTTTGCGGCGAAGTCATCTTGATCCCAATTCAGTTAATCAAGGAATTACTTCAAAGCATTTTACAAAGAACGTTCTCTGTGCTTTTCAAAGCTATGTTATATCTGTCTCTCTGAGCACAGAAACCACCTGACAGGTTGAGCGTTATTGGCATTTTCTATTTTATTTCAACCTATTGACATCCCCAATATTTTGTTTTCTGATTAATTTACTTAACATCATCTACCATGTTTAATGCCCAATAAAGGAATCACTAGAAGTGATGTCACTTCTAGTGTCAAACTAAAAAAAAAATGCCACTTCTAAAAAGAAAGAGAAACTTGCTCTGGAAATCGATCTAACACAAAAATCTTGATGTAGATTTTATTTTCTTGAGCAGATTGACAATTATCATAGACATTAAATTAGGCAGATCTGCTTCATGAAAAATGAAATGTAATGTTGCGTCCATTACAAATTCAGACATTGTTCCTTATTTTTATGTACATAATATACATAACAAAAATAATTCAAATGTTCAGCTGCCTCATTATGCTAATTAAACAATATTACAAATAATTATGTTCTTTTTCTTTGCAGGTGTTAGATTTGGAGGTAGATGAAAACTGAATTGTGGTCACTATCACCAAAGTTATGTTTACTTTAACGATAGAAAGGGTTAGTTATATAATGCAGGGCAAAAGTTATAACCAGGGTAAAAGCAATTATGAATTGATCAGGCAAGATTTAGGATGCAGAGGATGGGGAAGCAAACTGCAGGGGATGGGCACAATTGAAATGTGGACCTGATTCAAGGAACAGCTACAGCGTATCCTTGATAAGTAGGTACCGGTCAGGCAGGGAGGAAGTGGTCGAGTGAGGGAGCCGTGGTTTACTAAGGAGGTTGAATCTCTTGTCAAGAGGAAAAAGGCTGCTTATGTTAGGATGAGACGTGAAGGCTCAGTTTCAGCGCTTGAGAGTTACAAGCTTTCCAGGAAAAACCTAAAGAGAGAGAGAGATAAGAAGTGCCAGGAGGGGATATGAGAATTCATTGGCAGATAGGAGCAAGGAAAACCCTAAAGCTTTCTATAGGTATATCAGGAAAAAACAATGACTAGACTAAGATTAGGGCAAACCAAGGATAGTAGTGAGAAGTTGTGCGTGGAGTCAGAGGAGAATAGGAGAAGCGCTAAATGAATTTTTTTTTTCGGTATTCACACTGGAAAAAGACAATGTCGTCGAAAAAGACAATTTTGAGTTTTAGGCTAGTAGACTAGATGGGATTGAGGTTCACAGGAGGAGATGTTAGTAATTCTGGAAAGTGTGAAAATAGATAAGTCCCTAAATTGATTTGGGATAGTCAACAGTTTTGTGAAGGGTAGATCGTGCCTCACAAACCTTATTGGGTTCTTCGAGATGATGACCAACAGGTGGATTAGGTTAAAACGGTTGATGTGGTGAATATGGATTTCAGTAAGGCGTTTGACAACGTTCCTCATGGTAGGCTATTGCACAAAATACAGAGGCATGGGATTGAGGATAATTTAGTGGTTTGGATCAGAAATTGGCTAGCTGAAAGAAGACAGAGGGTGGTGGTTGATGGGAAATGTTCTTCTTGGAGTTCAGTTACTAGTAGACTACTGAGAGGAACTGTTTTGGGTCCACTGCTATTTGTCATTTTTATAAATGACCTGGACTGGGGGGTGGGAGTGGAAGAATGGGTTAGTAAATTTGCAGATGATACTAAGGGTGGTGGACTTGTGGATAGTGACGAAGGATGTTGCAGCTTACCTACATCCTTCTATAACCTGCTGAGCTGTGCTGAGAGGTGGCAAATGGGGTTTAATGCGGAAAAGTGGGAGGTGATTCACTTTGGAAAGAACAACAGGAATAAAGAGTACTGGGCTAATAGTAAGATTCTTGGCATTGCCAATGAGCAGAGAGAGGAAAGGGTCGTGCGAGGGAGCCGTGGTTTAATAAGGAATTGGAATCCCTTGTTAAATGGAAGAGGGCGGCCTATCTCAAGATGAGACGTGAAGGTTCAATTGGGGCGATTGAGAGTTATAGGGTAGCCAGGAAGGACCTGAAGAGAGAGCTAAAAGCAGCAAGGAGGGGACATGAAAGGTCCTTAGTAGATAGGATTAGGGAAAACCCTAAGGCTTTCTATAGGTATGTTAGGAATAAAAGAATGACTAGGGTAGGAATAGGTCCAGTCAAGGATAGTAGTGGGAAGTTGCGTGTGGAGGCGGAAGAGATTGGGGAGACACTGAATGAATACTTTTCTTCAGTATTTACTCAGGAACAGGGCATTGTCGTCGATGTGAATACCGAGTCACAAATAAGTAGAATGGATGGCTCTGAGGTATGTAGAGAAGAGGTGTTGGAAATCCTGGAAAAGGTGAAAATAGATAAGTCCCCTGGGACTGATGGCATTTATCCTAGGATTCTCTGGGAAGCAAGGGAGGAGATTGCAGAGCCATTGGCCTTGATTTTTATGTCCTCTTTGTCTACAGGAGTAGTGCCAGAAGACTGGAGGATAGCAAATGTGGTTCCCTTGTTCAAAAAGGGGAGTAGGGATAACCCTAGTAACTATAGGCCGGTGAGTCTCACTTCTGTTGTGGGCAAAGTCTTAGAGAGAATTGTAAGGGATAGGATTTATGCACATCTGGATAGGAATAATGTGATCAAGGATAGTCAGCATGGTTTTGTGAAGGGCAGGTCGTGCCTCACAAACCTTATTGAATTCTTTGAAAAGGTGACAAAGGAGGTTGATGAGGGGAAAGCGGTAGACGTGGTATATATGGATTTTAGTAAGGCGTTCGATAAGGTCCCCCATGGTAGGCTACTGCAGAAAATACGGAGATATGGCATTGAGGGTGAGTTGGAGGTTTGGATTAGGAATTGGCTGGATGGAAGAAGACAGAGGGTAGTAGTTGATGGCAAAGTTTCTTCATGGAGTGCCGTCACTAGCGGTGTTCCGCAAGGATCTGTTTTGGGACCATTGCTGTTTGTCATTTTTATAAATGACCTGGAAGAGGGGTTAGAAGGTTGGGTGAGCAAGTTTGCGGATGATACGAAAGTCGGAGGAGTTGCTGACAGTGAGGAAGGATGTGGCAGGTTACAGCAAGATATAGAGAAGCTGCAGAGCTGGGCAGAAAGGTGGCAAATGGAATACAATGTAGCTAAGTGTGAGGTGATTCACTTTGGGAAGAATAACAAAAAGATGGGGTACTGGGCTAATGGTCGGAAACTTGGTAGTGTGGATGAGCAGAGGGATCTTGGTGTCCATGTACACAGATCTCTGAAAGTTGCCACCCAAGTAAATAGTGCGG
>NC_057727.1:33081485-33095451 GCF_004010195.1 Chiloscyllium plagiosum | reverse complement strand
CTCCTGTACTCAATACTCTGACCAATAAAGGAAAGCATACCAAACGCCTTCTTCACTATCCTATCTACCTGCGACTCCACTTTCAAGGAGCAATGAACTGCACTGCAAGGTCTCTTTGTTCAGCAACACTCCCTAGGACCTGACCATTAAGTGTATCAGTCCTGCTAAGATTTGCTTTCTCAAAATGCAGCAGCTCACATTTATCTAAATTAAACTCCATCTGCCACTTCTCAGCCCATCTGATCAAGATCCCATTGTACTCTGGAGGTAACCCTCTTCGCTGTCCACTCCACCTCCAATTTTGGTGTCATCTGCAAACTTACTACTATACCTCTTATGCTCACATCCAAATCCTTTATGTAAATGACGAAAAGTAGTGGACCCAACGCTAATCCTTATAGTCACAGACCTCCAGTGTGAAAAACAACCCTCCACCACCACCCTCTGTCTTCTACCTTTGAGCCAGTTCTGTATCTAAATGGCTCGTTCTCCCTGTATTCCATGAGATCTAACCTTGCTAACCAGTCTCCTACGGTGAACCTTGACGAATGTCTTACTTCTTCAAAAAACTCAATCAAGTTTGTGAGACATGATTTCCCACGCCCAAAGCCATATTGACTATCCCTAATCAGTCCATACCTTTTCAAATACATGTACATCCTCTCCCTCAGGATTCCCTCCAACAATGTGCCCACCACCGACATCAGGCTCACTGATCTATAGTTCCCTGGCTAGTCCTTCCCACCCTTCTTAAATAGTGGCACCATGTTAGCCAACGTCCAGTCTTCCGGCACCTCACCTGTGACTATCGATGATAGAAATGTCTCAGCAAGTGGCTCAATCACTTCTCTAGCTTCCCACAGAGTTCTAGGGTACACCTGATCAGGTCCTGGGGATTTATTCACTTTTATGCATTTCAAGACATCGCGCATTTCCTCCTCTATAATATGGACATGTTTCAAGATGTCACCATGTATTCCCTACATTGGATAACTTCCATGTCCTTCTCCACAGTAAACACTGATGCAAAATACTGGTTTAGTATCACCCCCATCTTCTGCGGCTCCACACAAAAGCAGCCTTGCTGATCTTTGAAGGACCCTATTCTCTCCCTAGTTACCCTCTTGTCCTTAACATATTTGTAAGGACCCTTTGGATTCTCCTTAACCCTATTTGCCAAAGATATCTCATGTCCCCTTTTTGCACTCCTGATTTCCCTCTGAAGTATACTCCTCTTTTTGCCAAAATTTGAAAATTATGCCCAATAAGATAGTTTTAAAAGGTCCAGAATCAGACAAATAAAATGGATGCTCACCTCTTCACTGTAAGGATTTCTCAATCATTTTTAGTATATTGCATATGAAATACATTGCGCACACACCTTTTCAACCAAATTTCAATTTTCACGCAGTTTCTGGGTTGCGTGAAATCGATGGCACCTTTTTTGAACTGACAAATTGTAACAACTTATTGTTCTTCAGCTAAAATTAGTGTTTGCTTCTTTAATAGATTTTACAATAGGATACATATCAGTAGATGGATGCTTTCTTTTATATGGTATAATATTACCATTCTTCTAAAATCTACTGATTTAAGAAGAACATTCATTTATATTTATAAATAAAGTCTTGCACACCACACTTAGCACTTGTACATGTCACATTCAGACATCAGACTTATCACACTGTCACAGGAATTAAAAAAAAACACATCTTTGCTTTGATGGGTACCACTAATAGCAATTTCCAACCTGAATGTCCACATTTTTGGGTCTATTTTCAGTCAAATATTTTCCAATACTATAGTTACCTTAATTTTCTCCAATGTTATATGCTTACCAAGTAATTATAGCTCTTCAACCTTCAAGGGTATTTGTTATGAATAATGGACAAGAAGAAAAACAGATACATAGAGAAAAGATAGCAACAGAGCAACAGGCAAAACACAAAAGCCATAAGGTCTTTAATGACAAAACCATATTCCTATTGCATCTTGGACATAATACTTTCAAAGGTGCTTCCTCAGAAACATTATAAATCCAAGTATGACACTGAGCAATGCGAGGAGATATTAAGACCAAATGCTTGGCCAAGAGTATTGTTTAAAAATGTATGTAGTAAATGAAGAAAGGGAGGTAGCAAGCTCACTTTCTGCTTCAGCAGCTATAGTGCAGGAGACTGACATCTCTATGGTCAGGGATTCAATATCAGCAGCTAACAGTAAGACAAACAACATAATGTTGTACAAACATGTTATTCTTTGTAAGAATGACTGTCATTTGCTGCTTGTCCACCTTTTTGATCATAGAATAGTACAGTTGGCTCACCAAGTTTATGTCACATCTTTTCGGACTAACTTAGTTAGTTGCAAAATGGGTAATTCTCTCCATTTATGCAGCTTTTTTAAGTAAGTGTTTGTTCCCTTCTGATGGTTACTATTGAATTGATAGCCACTACCCTTTCTGACAGTGCGCTCAAAATCCTATTTGTCCCCTTTTATCACCAACTCTTCAGTCATTAGATTCTGTTTCACTTTAGTTCCCTTATTTAAGCTCTGGAATACCCTGCCTACATTGCTCGGACTCTCTACCTTTTTTTTCCCTTTAAGAAACATGTGAACCAAACACTTCTTTGACCAAGCGGTCAGTCAGGTGGCCTAATATCTCCTTCAGGTGAGTGCTATACTTGTCTTATAATGATCTTGTGGAAAGACCTTGAAATGCGTTATGTTGAAGAACTAAACAAATGAGTACTTGCTGTTAAATCCATTACAATTTGAAGCAACTCCATTAAAGCTCATTTCAGCTTGTTCTAAGAACAATGACATAGTCTCCAATCTATAAATGGACACTGACTGCTTATCCCTGGAACCTGTAGTGATTGCAATGAGGTCAGCTAGGTGGACCTCAGAGAATATGAGTTCCCTGACTGGGCCAGATTAAGAACTTTAATCAGGGAGCCCTGACTGGCAGATAAAAACAGAACTGTGAGACCTCCTGTTCACTGACAGCTGGCTCTGAGGAAGCTGGATCAGTTTCAAGGACTTGCCACGTGTAAATAAAGGGTGACTTGTTGGAGTTATTTCATTAGTGATGAGAGCAAAACATGCTCCTGAAGAATTCACTTGCAACAGTCATCTTTAAGTTGGGATAAGCATTTTTGGCATCATGCTGTTACTTGAGAAGCTCGACTCATTCAATTCCACTAACAATTGGGACCAGTATGTGAAAGGAATAAACTATTTTTCTGGTCATATGACACTGGGGCAGACAAATAGCAATGAGTAATTCTCCTTGCAGCTTGTGGACTTGCAGCTTTTTCAGTTATTAGAAATCTAACTTTCCCAGAGGCACCAGATGCTAAAACCTTTCAAGAGATGATGGACTTACTTGAGGAATATAAAAACCTCAAGCCTGGTCCAATTATGAAATGCACTCAGTTTTACTCAGCAATCCTTATCAGGATTTTTGACAGAATCAAGACAATTGGCAGTGGTATGTGACTTTGGATTAATCAATGCTGAGAGACTGATTGGCAGGTGGGATTAATGATGTAACCATGAAAAAGCCCCACTGGACTTCAAACAGGTACTACAATTGGCTTTATCATTGGAAAGTGTGGCAAGTGGAGTATATAAGTTGCAGGGTATTCCAATGGAAGTGGACAACCTCACTAGGCCAACTGAGCTCAGAGAACACCACTTGAGTGAAAGCAATTTCATAGTCACACTCAGTTCATATCCTGAACAGAGGGACTCTCGGTCAGCCCACAGTAAAACCCCAAAACAAGCCAAGTCTTGGTCAAAGTGTTAAAATTTTCTTCAGGATCTGGTCAGGCAACCCACTGTAGTTGCTGCTGGTATGCCGACTCAAGATAGCAAAAGAGTCCCAATACCAATAAATGTTCCCAAACTACTAACTTATACAGTCTTAATAGAATATTAAACAAAAAAAAATTCAGATGCTGGAAATCCAGAGCAAAAACAGAAATTGCTGGAAAAAACACAGCAGATCTGGCATCATCTGTGGAGAGAAAGCAGAGTTAACATCTTGGGAACCCTACTTTACAATTGACTGGAGCTAGGATATGATAAAGAATAGGTGAGAGGGAAGGGGGCAGAGTAAATGATAGTTGGAAATGAAACTCAGAGACAGAAAAACAGTTGGGCAGACAAAGGAATGTGTAAAGGCCATCCTGGGAGAATTAATAGTTGTTAATAGGAGCCATTAGTAGCTGACAATGCATTGTTTGTTGCAGCAGACCACAAGGCCTGCTGTATGGGGGTTGGGGCAAAGGCACAGGAGAGGATTCGCAGGCCCTAAAATTAGTGAACTTGATATAGAGTTCAGAAGGGCTCCAAAGCAGTGAGGTGTTGTTTCTCCAGCTTCTGCTGAGCTTTGCTGGAGTACTGTCCGAGAGAGAGATGTTGGCTTGGGAACATTGGTCATGTAGTGAAATGGCAGGCAACTGGAAGCTCAATACAAACATATTGAACTGGCATGTGTGTGAGGTGGACAGCTGTAAATTGATAACTAAGAATAATAGACAAAGGTAAAAGCAAAAAGGAACTAGGCATAGTTGTCAAGGTACTGTGTTTATTGCCATAGGTTACGCAACTTCCACACAGATTAGCAGGGTCATAGTCACCACTCAGGCAAAGAAGAGGCCTGCTTCACTGTGGCTTTGCACACTAAAGATGAATGAATAGCTAAAAGACAGCCAAAATGCAATAATTATTGTACCAAAAGTAAAATAAATCATAAATGCAATTTCTAAAATTGAAATTAATGATAATGAAAAATTTGATTCTGGAAATATTGCTGCTGCAATACTTAGTTAAAATGGTTAAATAGTTTTACATTCCAGTTTTTATAACTGATCAAGCTAAAAGAAAAAAGTCTAATCAGCATTAAAATTAAATTACTATTTTTTTAACTTCATAAAAACATTAACACACGAAAACAACATGAAAAATTGATCAATCGATAACAGGAATGGGACCAAGAACATCCTCAGCAGAATTGCGAAAGACTCTTTAGAATAATTGATACTTCCAATTCAATATAATAAAAAGTTGTTCGCCCTTACCTTGCCTGTTTTGTGGTCGAACCAGATGAGAGCGTGGTTTCTGGAAAGGACTTTGCAATCGAAAGTGGCGTTATTTTGGGCTGGTCTGCAACGTGCCACCGATCGACCAATTTTGACAGGTTCGTCCAGGTAGACATGGCGCTCCTGAAAAGGGTGCGAGTTTGGCCGACAGGTGAAGATGGCTAGTGCTGAAGGCATATGGGACTGGTGACGAGCCTCAGTCAAAGTCAAGAGAGGAAACTCGCCTTGATCCACTTCCTGATCCAGAGCGACAATGTCTTTTCAAAATATATTAGAAATGGAAAACAACCTTCTTTATATATAAATGAGAATATTTACACACAACATCCGCAAGCGCTTTCTGTACAAAATGAGAGATTCATCTTTCATCCGCTAACACACCCATCTCAATAAATCAGAAACAACTCGACGCATCTTCTGTCCTTGCCTGCAGATCTGTGCGTTGAGATTAGTCCATTAGGTCGGTGTTTATATACCGTCATCTAGCTTTGACAACGGTAAAAATAAAAATGAAGAATTATCAGCCTCAGACACTTAAGGACACGCGTAGCTGACTGAAGATAAAATCGTCGGTGTGCAGTCAGAATTAGTGCTGTTTTTGCCCCTCTTAGTCCGACAAGGTTATCGCGGAATTTGAGTCGGACACGTTAAAAGCTGGCTTTACAGGAATAACTCGCACATCACAAGTCCTCCTGTGGGCAATGGGGGGCGGCCCTCAACGGTTACTGCGGAAAAAAGAAATGGAACCGCCACCTTATCTTCTCGAAAACACGTCCTGTCAGAACCAAAGAAAGCAGAGTTAACAACTAGGCCTCAGGCCTGACTGAATCCTGATCACTGAGTCCAAAGTCGTGAACTTATGACCCGAAATCAAAACAAATCCTTTCGATCAAAGACCACGGTTCAAGGTGCTCCCGATCCACATCTGAAGGGAAACCCCACACCCCGCCTTTGATAAGCAACTGATGTTGAAAGCAGGCCAGCTCGCTCGACACCTGCGGCCGTTGCCGTTGCGGGACAAAATAGGAACTATTCTTCGCCTGTGCTTTTGCCCTCCACCGAACCCAAGCTTGTAACACGTCCCCCACAACTCACTGAAGCCGCCATAGCTTCACCGCATAGGCAATAACTTGACAGCGGAAGCGCCGGCTGCCGCTAATTGACAGCACGACAACCAATAGCGGCCAGACGGTACGCTGAGGACCGCCAATGGAGATGTGCGCTCGGCGGGCAACTGAGCCCGCCGGTGGATGCGTTGAGCGGTTGATTGACGTGGAGAATGAACCAAACATAAACAGGTAGGAAATGTGAGCCGGCCAGGTTTAGCCAAACAGGGCGAGCAGACGGAACGTTGGCCTGATCCAACCAAAGGAACCGAGTATATCGGCCGGAAAAATCGCGGCAAGTTTATCGAGATTCAAGTACATGCTGTCGCCGTCATTAATTCTTTTACTGTTGTTAATTGAATTCACTTTTATGTATCACCATCTCTTCGTCATGTGTGTCACCAATCCAGTAAAGGGTGGAATCCCTTCAAAAATTGACAGTTGGGGAAACCTCAGCTCCGTCAAACAAATCGCTGGACGTTTGGCTGACGTAACACGCAACCGATCTACGTAACGCGTCACCGCCAACGTCGTCTCCTCGGTCCGGGTTGTACTGAGAGCATAACATGGCTCTTCAGGCTTTGACAGGTGATAGTGATGACCTGGAGGAGCTGTTACAGAGGGTCATTCCTAACCAAGATTACCTGTGTAATCCTGACAGGTCGCCATCTCTGCCATGGGACAGGTTCGCTGCCTGGGTTCACTGTATCTGCGTGGTCGGCTTCGACCTGGAACTGGGGCAGGCTGTCGAAGTGAGTTTATGTAAATCCCAGAAAATCTATTTATATACGTTTTTAAAAGAAGAACGAGCTAATTACTTGCATCAGAAAGTAGGTTTTGATCTTTGGTGATCAATGTGAATTGCGTTTTTAACTTTTCCTTTTGTTTTGATGCGAAGACGGCTGTGTATCTTGCGACAGTACCGACGCTGTTCTTTGTGTTACCAGAGATCTAGGCCATTTTTCAACTGTTGCAACTAACTGTGTTATTTGCAATTTCAAATGTTTTTAAGTCAGATTTTTTGTTATGTGAATCCAGGGCGCAACAGCTGGTTTGTAGATTTGTATCTGTCCGAGCGGTTAATTTCGAAACAATTTTATAAGAAGCGAAACGTACACCCGATGCCAATTTTCACATTTAATGTGTCAGATAGAATTTCAAAAAAAAAGCCTCTGCTTGGTTTAATTAGCAACTCGGCAGAATAGTTATTCGTACGTTGAGATGACTATCGAAATGCAAAACTTTAAATTTGATTGACAAGTAGAATCTTTAAAATCCAATCAACGAAGGCTTACTGATTCTGAAAACACTGTTTTCAATCTGGAACAATACAATAGAGCACAAGGCATCAGTGTTTGAAGCGTTAAGCCGCTTTGTTAACATGTATTAAAGAAAACATACTGAAGAAAATTGAAAGCTTTTGATTTTTGACTGATTAGACAGTAAAATCTATTCTTTTTTTAAAAATCGGAGAGTCATAGAGTTGTACAGTACGGAAATAGACCTTCGATCCCACTCATCCATGTTGACCAAATATCCTAACCTGATCGACTCCCATTTGCCAGCACTTGGCCTATATCCCTCTGAACCATTCCTATTCATATACTCATCTAGATGTTTTTTTAAATGTTGCAATTGTACCACCCTCCTCCACTTCCTCTGGCAGCTCATTCCATACATGTACCACCCTCTGTGTGAAATAGTTGCCCCTTAGGTCTCTTTTATATCTTTCCCCTCTCACCCTAAACCTATGCCCTTTAGTTCTGGACTCCCCCACCCCAGGGAAAAGACCTTGTCTATTTACCCTATCCATGCCCCTCATGATTTTACAAACCTCTAGAAGGTCACTCAGCCTCTGAAGCTTGAGGGAAAACAGCCCTAGCCTATTCAACCTCACCTATCGCTCAAATCCTCCAACTCTGGCAACATCCTTGTAAATCTTTTATGAATCCTTTCAAGTTTCACAACATCTTTCCGATAGGAGGGAAACTAGAATTGCACACAATATTCCAAAAGTGTGCCTAATCAATCTCTTGTACAGCCACAACACGACCTCTCAGCTCCTATCGATACTCACTGCTCTGACTAATCAAGGGAAGCCTGACAAATGCCTTCTTCATTATCCTATTTACCTGAGACTCCAGTTTCAAGTAGCTATGAACCTGGCATTCCAAGATCTCTTTGTTCAGCAACACTTCCCAGGACCTTACCATAGAGTATATCAATCTTGCTCTGATTTCTTATAAAAAGGCTTTTTCAGCCAGTTGATTACTGATGTAACTGACCCAAAATATAGTGGATTTGCCTTTCCAAAATGCAGCACCTCACATTTATCTAAATTAAACTCCATCTGCATTCCTCAATACATTGGCCCATCTGATCAAGATCCCATTGTACTCTGAGGTAACCTTCTTTGCTGTCAGCTACGCCTCCAATTTTGGTGTTATCTGCAAGCTTACTAACTATACCTCTTATGCTTGCATTCGAATAATTTATATAAATGCCAAAAAGCAGTGGACCCAACACTGATCCTTGTGGCATGCCAATGGTCACAGGCTCCAGTGTGAAAAGCAACCCTGCACTATCACCCTCTGTCTTCTACCTTTGAGCCAGTTCTGTATCCAAATGGCTAGTTCTTCTTGTATTCCGTGAGATCTAACCTTGCTACTCAGTCTATGAGGAACCTTGTCAAACGCCTTACTGAAGTCCATATAGGTCATGTCCACTGCTCTGTTCTCATCAATCCTCCGTTACTTCTTTAAAAATGAATCAAGCTGGTGAGACATGATATCCCATGCACAAAGCCATGCTGACTATCCCTAATCAGTCCTTACCTTTCTAAATACATGTACATCATGTCCCTCAGGATTCTCTCCAACAACTTGCCCTCCACTTACATCAGGCTCACTGGTCTATAGTTCCCTGGCTTTTCCTTATCACCTTCAATAGTGGTACAATGTTAGCCATCCTTTCGTCTTCTGGCACCTCACGTGTGAGTATCAGTAATCCAGATATCTCAGCAAGTAGCCCAGCAATCACTTCCTTAAATTCCTTAAAAACCGAGTTCTAGGGTACACCTGGTCAGGTCCTGGGGATTTATCCACATTTATGTTTTTTAAGATATCATATGCTTTGATATCATATGCTCCTCACAAAATGAATTTCTCTATCTACTACATTTTGAGTCAGTTACACAAAATCAGTGATCAACTGCCTGAAGAAGCCTTTTTATAAGAAATCAGTTGAAGATCGTGTCTTAAGAGTTGTACTGACGTACTAACATACACTAATTACAAAAGGAAGATAAGATTTCTCAATTCAAATTTCAACTCTTCAATAGTTTTCACATGTTAATTGTATTTTTAGAAAGTATAATTTAATGCTCATGCTTTAAAATGGTATTTAAAATAGAATAGTGTGGGTTAGATGGGCTTCAGATTGGTTCCTTGAGGAGAAAGTGAGGTCTGCAGATGCTGGAGATCAGAGCTGAAAATGTGTTGCTGGAAAAGCGCAGCAGGTCAGGCAGCATCCAGGGAACAGGAGAATCGACGTTTCGGGCAGATTGGTTCCATAGGTTGGCGTAACATCAGGGGCCAAAGGGCCTGTACTGTGCTGTAATGTAATTGCCATCCCTTTTGCAAGGATTGAGCAAGCTACAAATGAATCTCTAATGTGTTCCCTAAATTTAAGAAGGGAGTATGATATCCAAAGATACTGGGGGTGGGAGTGGAACTTGGAGAAGCATGTGTCATAATATTTCAGTTTTATTTAAGTATGTGTGGTACAAAAGGCTTTGTAAACTGCAAACTTTACATCCTAATTCAAAAAGGATGTGAAGATAAGCCAAGCAATTATAGATCGGTTAGCTGTACTTTCAATGGCAACAGAATGGGTTCATTTTCACCATGATGGTGGCAAATTCTCAACCTTGAATCTGACCAGAAGTGTGGGTGACCCTTGGGTTAAATTAACCATCAGCCCTCTTTTTTTTTTAAAGAATGAGACAGCAGTGTGTGGTGTTGTGGGACTAAGGTGACTTTCACTTTGTTGAGGGAGCTTGTAGAATTAATAACTGAATGAACAGCCATTTGGAGGGTAATGAAATCATGAGGAGCATGGGTAGAGTGAAGAGCCAAGGTCTTTTTTCTAAGGTGGGGGAGTCTAAAACTAGAGGACATAGGTTTAAGGTGAGAGGGGAAATACTTAAAATGGACCTGAGGGCTAAATTGTTTCATACAGAGGGTGGAATGAACTGCTAGAGTAAGTGGTGGAGATGGGTACAATTACAACATTTCAAAGGCATCTGGATGGGTATATAGATGGGAAGAGTTTAGAAGAATATAGGCCAAATGCTGGCAAATGGGATTAGGTCAGATTGGGATGTCTGGCTGGCGTGGATGAGTTGGACTAAAGAGTCTGATTCCGTGCTGTATATCTCTGACTCTGTAGTGACTTTACGTGGGCAAATGCAAGCTAATTAAATATGCCTTACATGGATTTCTTGTGGGAAAGTCATGGTTAATGAAATTGTTAGACATTTTATAGGGGTAAGAGAGATTTGATGGCAAAGCTATTATTACATTCCACATGGACGTTCGATATGGTGCCGCGCAACGAAGTTCTGAACCAAGTTATAGCTCATGGAATAAAATAGAAACCAGTAACATGGATAAGAAATTGGCTGAGTAACAACAAACAAAGAGTAAGATCATAAGATGTAGAATTAGAAGTAGGCCATGGTCCACAAAGTCTACTCTGCTATTCAACAAGATCATGGCCAATTTGATAATCCTCTACTCTTTCCTTATTCTCATAACCCTTGATTCCCTGAAAGATTAAAGATCTGTCTACCTCAGCCTTGAATGTACTTGATGCCACAGCCTTGACAGCTTTGTATGATAAAGAATTCTACAGATTCATCACTCTCAGAAGAAATCCCCCCTCATCTCTTAAATGGGTGAGCCCTTATTCTGATTATGCCCTTGGACCCTAGACTGCCCAACAAGGAAATAAAGGCCAAATAGGCTTTTAAAACTTTCCCAATCCTGATTTTGCACTAATCTTTGCCACATTGTTTTTTTTTCATTAATTTTGATACAATTCTTAACTGGCTTGGTTAACTACAATTGGTTTTATACCTTTGCTAAAAGTTTTCTTCTTCTTTAAGTTATATCTTTATATAAGTCATGATTTTTTTTAATGCTTGCCATTGTTCCTTAACCTTTTCTGTTAGCTTCCTTTCCCTGTCCACTCCAGCCAACACAACACGAATTCCAATGTAATTATCATTACTTATAATTGGTTTCTAGTGCTGGTTTCTAACTCTCAAACTTAATATTAAATTTCACAATGTCATGGTCATGTTCCCGAGCAAATTGTGAAGTAGGGGAGTGTTTGTTGGTAGATGTTTTCAGTTTGATTAGAAGGTTTGGTGATCTTCAGCAGTCTGTGTTGGATTCTTGAATTTCCTGACATAATGACCTAGATTTTGGTTCACTGTGCACAATTTTAAAGTTTGTAGATGATACAGAAGATGGAAGCAATATGACCTGTGAGGATTATATCAGATTTAGGAGCAGTCTGTTACTCCATTTGATCATGGCTGATATTTTTCTGCCTTCTCCCCATAATCCAGACCCATAATCCAGAATCCTTTTGCTCATCAAGAAGCTATCTATCTCTGTCTTAAAGATACTTAATGACTTGACCTCCACAGTCAGAAGAGGATAGTACAGAACTTGAGAAAGACAGTCAGTTGATGGAATAGCAAACAGATAGCAGATGAAGTTCAATGCAGTGCAATATCAAATGAGGCATTTTGGTAAGAATAACATGGACAGACAGTATAAGCTAAATTATACAATTCTAAAGAATGTGCAGGAGCAGAGATGCCTGGGTGAATATGTCCACAAATTATTAAAGATGACAGGATGGATTGAGAGTGTAGCTAATAAAGTATGCAACGTCCTGTGGTTTATTGATTGGGGTGCAGAACACGAGAACAAGGAGGTTTTGTTGAACTTGCATAGGGCACTAATGTGTCGTCACCTGGAGTATTGTGTTGAGTTCTGGGTGCAGCAATTTGGAAAGGATATGAAGGCATTTATTTGTTTTTAATATGAGGGAACTCATTGCAGACAAATTAATCATGGTAAGGCGATGGCCTCATGATATTATCACTAGACTGTTAATCCAGAGATTAGATCAAAGTGGTGCTGGAAAAGCAGAGACCCATGTATTGTACTGGGGATCCAGGTTTGACTTTGGTTGGAATTTTAATCCAATAAAACAAAATCTGGAACTAAGAATCTACTGGTGACCGTGAAATAATTGCTAATTGTCGGAAAAGCCCATCACGTTCACTAACGACCTCCAGTGAAGGAAATCTGCCTTCCTCACCTGGTCTGGCCAATGTGTCACTCCAGACCCACAGCAATGTAATCGACTTTCACTTGCCCTCTGAAATGATTTAGTGAGCCATTTCATTGTACAATTGCTACTCAGTCTCAAAGAAATGAAACCCAGATGGATCACCTGACATTAACCCAGACATTGGAAAAACAAAGACAACGGCAGAAACAGCCCTGTCGACTCTGCAAAGTCCTACTTATTAACATCTGGGGACCAAAGTCAAAACTTGGGAGAGCTGTCTCACAGACCAGTCAAGCAACAGCCTGACATAGTCATGCTCACAGAATAATCATACCTTACAATGTCCCTAACACCACTGTCACCATCCCTGGATATGTCCTATCCCAGCAGCAGGACAGACCGAGCAGAGGTGGTGACACAGTGGTGTGCAGTTGGGAAGGAGTTGCCCTGGGAGTCCTCAACATTGACTGCTGACCCCATGAAGTCTCATGGCTTCTAGTTAAACATGGGCAAGGAAACCTCCTGATTACCACGTACCATCCTCAGTCAGCTGAGGAATTGGTACTCAGAGTCACAGAGATGTACAGCACGGAAACGGACCCTTCGGTCCAACTCGTCCATGCTAACTAGATATCCTAACCTAATCTAGTCCTATTTTCCAGCACTTGACTCACATTGCTCTAAACCCTTCCTATTCATATACCATCCAGATGCCTCTTAAATGTCACGATTGTACCAGTCTCCACCACTTTGTCTGGCAGCTCATTCCATATATGTACCACCCTCTGTGTGAAAAAAATCCCCTTAGGTCCCCTCTAAATCTTTTCCAACACATCTAAATCTTCACCAACACATTCCACCCTGACCTTAAATTTCTGACAACTCCTTCCCCTTCCTGGACCTCTCCATCTCCATTAATGATGACCGACTTGACACCAACATTTTTTACAAACCCACCGACTCCCACAGCTACCTGGATTACGCCTCTTCCCACCCTACCTCCTGCAAAAATGCCATCCCGTATTCCCAATTCCTCCGCCTCCGCTGTATCTGCTCCCAGGAGGACCAGTTCCACCACAGAACACACCAGATGGCCTCCTTCTTTAGAGATCGCAATTTCCCTTCCCACGTGGTTGAAGATGCCCTCCAATGCATCTCGTCCACATCCCGCATCTCCACCCTCAGACCCCACCCTTCCAACCGTAACAGGGACAGAACGCCCCTGGTGCTCACCTTCCACCCTACCAACCTTCGCATAAACCAAATCATCCACTGACATTTCCACCACCTCCAAACGGACCCCACCACCAGGGATATATTTCCCTCCCCATCCCTTTCCGCCTTCCGCAAAGACCGTTCCCTCTGTGACTACCTGGTCAG